>NC_134586.1:112991113-113096113 GCF_037038515.1 Microtus pennsylvanicus | reverse complement strand
AGGGATCATTCATTCCTATACTCAAGTTTAAAGAAAGATGAGTGGCTATCTATGGAGAGACCACTCACAGATATGAAAAATCATTTCCTAAAAATCAAATTTCTCAGTCAGTATGCAACTGCTATGGTGCTTCTCCTAGATAGAGCAAAACACACAAACAAACTGATTCCTTGATCTAGAGCCACAGTGCACATGCTGTGGAAAAGGGGACATGGCCAACTTGAATCACAATATTCATCAGAGCATGAAAAGAGCGTAAAAAGGACACAGAGGAGAGATAATTGTGGTCCTTCCTTCCTCCCTCCCTCCCTCCCTCCCTCCCTCCCTCCCTCCCTCCTTCCCTCAGGAAGTGACTGACAGATGAGACTTTGTCCAAGCAGGTTCTGTCTGAAATACCAGACTTGAGTTTCCCCCTCTGTGGGTATTAGCTAATCAGTCCTCCCTTCTTTCTGTAGGAAGGTGGTGCATGTCTCTCAGAACTTACCTGGTTTCCTCTGCACCAGGTGAACCAGGGAAAAGCTTTCTAAGCCTTATTCAGACCCATAGAGGCTGCGCTGTGTGTGACTTCAGAGACCTCAGGGAGTATAGGGGTGGGTGGGTGCTTGATGCTTCAGACTCATGTCATTGAAGGACATAACATAGTCTGGATTCACAGAGATTCACAACACAGAGCCATTGTCACTTACTAACAGCTCAGGACACCCAGAGCTAACAAGAAATTGCAGTCTCAGCCGGGCTTTAATCACAGCACACACACAGGTCTCTGTGAATTCAAAGATGGCCTGATTTACAGAGTGAGTTTTAGGACAGCCCAAGATACAAAAAGAAACCCTTTCTTGAAAAACAAAGCAAAACAGCAAAAGAAAGAAAGACAAGGAAAAAGAAAAAAATGGCAGTCTCTTTCCACTCTCTCCTCCATTGGCTCTTAAAGAGCTCTCAAGCTGAACTGGAGACCATGGTGTCACTCAAAACTGGGAAGCCAGAAACCTTAGGGGGGTCACAGGAGTCGGACTGACTGCAGCACTTGATGCCTCAACCCTGCTAATGGCTGTGATATAAGGCATGGTAAAATACGGGCTTTGGCAGAGCACTACTCCCCTTTCTCTATTATTATTGCTACACAACAAAAAGGACCGGGGGGGGGGGTGATGATGTGCAGTCAGTGCTGGTATTGAAATCTCACTGACTCCTTCCGCACTCCTTGTCAATTCCCGACTTTGTCAAATCAACTATCGTGAATCTTTGATGTGGGTTGGCCCTTTAGGAACTCAGAGAAACAAGACAGACAGACCTGTTTCATCCCAGAAACCTCCCAGTTCCTGAGCCCTAGCCCTGGAAGTCTCAAAGCCATCACATCCAGAAATCTCTCTAGTCCCTGCTAGTGGTGAACTCACTTCGTCTTCCCCAGGACCACTAATTATTTCTCCATGTTTTCCTGTGAGATCTGAGGCCAGCTTTCTTCTTCCTCCCTCTGGCCTCTCCACGAACGATCTCCATTCTCTAGACAACATGTCTAGAACCGAGTCTTATAGGCACCGAGAGAGTGTGTCTTGAGGGCAGTTGGCGTTTCTAGGACACGAGTGACATCACAAAATTCCGAGAGCTCTCTGGGATACCGTGGAATTTCCAGAGAAGGGACTGCTGATGTCGTGAGGCACGGCCTTTACCTCCTTGCTGATATTTCTCCCCGAACTGACCGACCGACCGACCGACCGACCAACCGGAACCTGAGGTTTCCTTTCCAGGAGTCTCTCCTCCGACACAGAGGGAGCCATTCAGGATTTCCTCCTTCCAAAACCAGAAATTTCTCTCTGCTTCATTAATATCTTCTCACTACTTCCTGAACCCATGGGGAGTTAGTTAGTTGAACACTCACTTTTTTCATGAATGACCCTTCCTCCCTCTCCTGAACATCTCATATTACTGATTCATACTCAGTAAAACAGTAATATGAGAAATTAGGCCAGGAGGACATGGAAGATGAGGGTTGAGTCTTCTGAAGTGAACAAGCACTTAGGGAAGGCTAAACTTAAGGGAATTTGACTCTGAGTGGCAAGACATGAATAGCTGCTGCCAAGGCACAGATACAGGCACCAACTGGGCCCTCGGCATCCTCCTGCATCATCAGAGCTGTGTGGGAAACTCAGCCCAAAGGAGGGGCCGTGTTCAAAGGGAGAGGGCATTTTCGAGGACAGCACTGTTTTCTTTTTCTTCTTTCTTTCTTTCTTTCTTTCTTTCTTTCTTTCTTTCTTTCTTTTTTTTTTTCGAGACAGGGTTGTTCTGTAGTTTTTTTTTTTTTTGGAGCCTGTCCTGGAACTAGCTCTTGTAGACCAGGCTGGTCTTGAACTCACATGCTTTCTTTTTTTTTCTATTGGATATTTTTGACTTCTTTATCAAAGATCAGGTGTTCGAAGATGTGTGGATCGATATCCGGGTCTTCTATTCGGTTCCATTGGTCCTCCTGTCTGTTCTTATGCCAGGACCAGGCTGTTTTCAGAACTGTAGCTTACAGAGTGTTCTTGCAGGTGGGGCACAGAAGAGGTTAATTACGGTACCTTAGTTCTTCTGCTTTTCTAGCAGACCAGAGCCCAGCTGACAGGAATCCAGTAGAGATGGTGTCAAGGTTCACACTGACACTAACAGCTGTAACTTGAGCAGGATTTGTGATCCACATGAAATTTGCAATGAATTGCAGCAAATCTGTGACACTCTAACTTGCTCAGGCTCAGTATCTGAACATACAGATGTTTGCAATGATCACTGGCTTCAGGATTTTTTTTTTTTTTTGTTGTTGTTGTTTTGTTTTTCCACGAGACAGGGTTTCCCTGTAGCTGAAGTTTAACGGCCTGGTGTTTTTGTGACTTACTGCTTCAAAGAACTTCTCCATTTCTTTATCCCTAAGGGAAAAGAAATATAATCACTAAATACATTTAAGTGTCTTTCAACCATTTTAGATCCCTCTGTTGAGAGTTCTCTGTTTAGGTCTGTACTCCATTTTTTAAAATTGGATTATTTGTTCTTTGGATGACCAATTTCTCGACTTCTTTGTGTATTTTGGAGATTAGTGAAGATCTTTTCCCATTCTGTAAGGCCGTCGTTTTGTCTTGTTGGCCATGTTCTTTGCTTTACAGAAGCTTTTCAGTTTCAGGAGGTCTCACTTATTAATTGTTTCTCTCAGTGTCTGTTTTTTTTTTCTTTTTTCTTTCTTTTTTTTTCTTTTTTTTCTTTTTTTCTTTTTTTCTTTTTTTTCTTCTTCTTCTTTTCTTTTTTTTTCTTTTTTTTCTCTCTTTAGTTTTTTTCTTTGTTCTTTTTTTTTGTTTTGTTTTTCTTTTTTTTTCTTTTTTCTTTTTTTTCTTTTTCTCTCAGTGTCTGTGCTACTGGGGTTCTATTTAGCAAGCGTTCTCCTGTGCCAATGTGTTCAAGTGCATTTGATATTTTTATTTTTATATTCTTTTATTGTGGATGAAGTCAATTATTTGAACTCTCAAATATTTTTATTGTTATTATCTCTCTATTTGTTTGCTTATTTGTGGTTGTTCACCAACTTGACTATCTAGAGGAAGTAAAAGTCGTAACAAGGTTTCCGTAGGTGAACCTGCGGAAGGATCATTAACGTGAGAGAGCAGCGGCGGCGGCTCTGCCCGCCCGCTCGCCTGCCTCGCCCAAGTTCTCGCCGGGAGGCGCGCTCCCCGGGTCGCACGTGTGTTGTGCGCACGGAAGTGTGCGTGCGCACGGGCGCGCGTGGCGGTCGTGAGAGAGAGGTCGAGAGAGGGGGAAGGGGGACGGGCGCCGGCTCGCCCGCCCTCCTCGCCCCGTCCGAGGACCCGTGTCTGGCTCTGCCGCTGGCGGCTCACGGCGGACGGCGGCTCTCTTCCCGCTCTCGCTCTCCTCCGTCCACTCCCGCTGCTTGCCTCACCGCACCGCAGCGGCCCGCGGGTGTGTCCCCTCTTTCCCGGGCGCGCGCCTTTCCCTCTCCATCCCTCTTCCCGGGGGAGGATGGGCGAGGGTCTGGCGGCGCCCCGGGCCCCCTCTCGCCGCCGACCTCCGCTCGCGCGCCGTGGCGCCGCGGCGCGCCTGTCGGGGAGGCGGCGGAGGTTGGGCGCACTTTTTTTTCCCCCCTCTCCACCTCCTTCTCCAAAGGACCGGGGTAGACCAGTAGTCCCTCCCACCGGGCGGGAGGCCATTTTTTTCCCCCGGGGATGCGGCGGGTCGACCAGATGTCCCGCTGGACTCTTTTTTTTTTTTTTTTTAATGTATAATATATATTATATCTTCCTAGACCTGACGGGTCGACCAGTTGTCTCTGTGCACTTCCTTTTTTTTGACGGACTGGAAGCGGGTCGACCAGTTGTCCGATTAAATATTTGGCCTTAAAATGCTAAGTACCGGGGTCGACCAGTTGGCCTTGTGAACTTGGGTCGACCAGTTGTCTTTTTCCATGTCTTGATTGAATGATGTCATTCTTCAATGTGTTGGTGGTTAGTTTATCTCTTTTGTTCTCTATGCCAACACGCCCCACTCACCAAACACTTTTTTTTTTAATTTATTTATTTACTTATTTTTATTTTACTTTTTTATTATTTATTTATTTATTTATACATACATACATACATCCTGTCTATCTGTCCAGATGGGGCAGGGGTAGAAGGGGCTAGCTATGAGAGGAAGGTGCTCGGTGGGCATCCAGTTGTAAATAAGGCTGGGAATAAATAGCTGAATATTAATTCATTTGAGTAATATTAAAACTGTTCAAGTAGAAAACAATTGCTTTCTTTTTCTGTTTGCCCAGAGATCTGACTGACTGCAACTTGGAAAGAAGACGGCCCTGCTGGACAGAGACCTCCCTCCTGCTTTGGGTGGGTCGACCAGTTTACATGTTTATTTCCACGTTTTGTCTTTTATGGATTGAATGGATGTGTCTCTCTCTTTTTTTTTTTTTTTGGTTTTTCGAGACAGGGTTTCTCTGTGGCTTTGGAGCCTGTCCTGGAACTAGCACTGTAGACCAGGCTGGTCTCGAACTCACAGAGATCCGCCTACCTCTGCCTCCCGAGTACTGGGATTAAAGGCGTGCGCCACCATCGCCCGGCTCTAATTTTTTTTTTCACGATTGCTTGCTTGCTTGCTTGCTTACTTACTTACTTACTTACTATCTGTTCAGCCCATCTCATTTACTTACTTCTTTAAAAAAAATGACCCACCTAGTTATTTACTTACTTACTTACTTACTTACTTGTTCATTCATTCCTTCACTTCCTTATCTTCTTTCATATATCTGTTTATTTATCTGCTGATTTAGCGTGACTCATTTACTTATTGAATGTTTCAATTATTATTTAGTTTTATTCATTTATTCATTCTTTATGTCTATTTTTATGTATGTATTTACTTACTTTCTTAATTTTTTTTTTTACTTTTTAAAATTTACTTAATTTTTTTCTTTCTTTGGGAATGTAGATTCTTTCTTCCTTTCTTCCTTTCTTTCCTTCTTTCTGTCTCCTGACTGTCACTGGCTAAGAAAATGGTGGCCTCCATGTCACTGGTCAGCATAGCAGCTCCTAAAATGGAATTTGATGAAGGGATACATAGATAGATAGATAGATAGATAGATAGATAGATAGATAGATAGATAGATAGATAGATGGGATGTGCACACGCTCACACACACACACACACACACACACATATGCACGCACGTGCATGACATGTACAGATGGGGGGCGATTCCAATGTTTTCAGAGGAAGGTGCTCGCTGGTAATAATAAATGTGCTGGTAAATAAGGCTGGAAATAGCTGAATATTAAATCATTAAAACTCTTCAAATAAATAAAAAGCAATTCCATTTCTCTCTCTCTCTCTTTCTCACCATATACCAGCACATCTGAACTGACTGCAACATACAAAAGAAGAAGAAACACGGAAAGAAGACATCCCTGCTGGACAGGATCTGAGATGAGAATAAATTCATCGAATGGCTGCCAACAGCATTTCATTGAGAAGAGATTCCACATTTTATGCTGTACAGTTACTTAGTTAGATAGATAGATAAAGAGAGGCCTGTGAACTGGGGTGGGCTGTGGCTTCTCAGGTCACCTCAGGTCAGGGAGGGGCTGAGGAGTGTCCCATTGGCCTTGACAATAGGCAGGAGTCAGAGGTTAATGTCAGGGCAGGGCCTGAGAGTTCCTCAAAGGGAATGAATGGAGACCCTTGCTTACCTAAGAAATGCCTGACCTTGGAAAAGGACTTGTGGAAAGCAGGCCCTTGAAACTGTGGTTTCACGTCTTACTAGAAAGCTCCCTCTTGGAAGGGAAAGTCATCGTGATATCTTACTCTTTTCCCAAGGATACCCTACCTACCATTCTGATCATTCTTACTGAATTAAGTCTTCCACTGCAAATAAATAAATAAATAAATAATAAATGAAGTGGGTGAGTGAGTGAGTGAGTGAGTGAGTAAGTAAGTAAGTAAGTAAGTAAACAAGCAAATACGTGGATGGACAAATAAATACAAAGTTTGCTGTTGTTGACTGACTTTTGATTTCATAATGAATCTCTCTCTCTCTCTCTCTCTCTCTCTCACACACACACACACACACTAAATATACAATAAAAGGAAGCATAACACCTTTACTCAGGGGGCAGAGTGAACTCTGAAAGTTTTCCAGGCGGGGGGGGGAGAGACAGAATATAAGAACAAAATGAGAAACAAGGAAAAATAGTGTTGGCTGGCTGGCCGGCTTTCAGTTCCCTGACAGAAATGAGCACATTGTGGAGGAAACACAAAGTTGTTACACTATGTGGGTGTGATGAGGAGAGATTGTGAGTGAGTGTCCTGTCAGAACAAAGTTAGTCCCATAGTTGATGAAATTCATTATCCCAAAACTTCAGCAGAATATATCCCAAGTTTGCAAATGTGTGATCAGCTTGTGACAGGTTGGGCTGGAGATGCTGAGAACTGGGGAGCCCTCAATGCAAGAGCAGACACTCATTCCCATGAAGAGGGAGAGAGGGAAGGAGGGAGGGAGGGATCATTCATTCCTATACTCAAGTTTAAAGAAAGATGAGTGGCTATCTATGGAGAGACCACTCACAGATATGAAAAATCATTTCCTAAAAATCAAATTTCTCAGTCAGTATGCAACTGCTATGGTGCTTCTCCTAGATAGAGCAAAACACACAAACAAACTGATTCCTTGATCTAGAGCCACAGTGCACATGCTGTGGAAAAGGGGACATGGCCAACTTGAATCACAATATTCATCAGAGCATGAAAAGAGCGTAAAAAGGACACAGAGGAGAGATAATTGTGGTCCTTCCTTCCTCCCTCCCTCCCTCCCTCCCTCCCTCCCTCCCTCCTTCCCTCAGGAAGTGACTGACAGATGAGACTTTGTCCAAGCAGGTTCTGTCTGAAATACCAGACTTGAGTTTCCCCCTCTGTGGGTATTAGCTAATCAGTCCTCCCTTCTTTCTGTAGGAAGGTGGTGCATGTCTCTCAGAACTTACCTGGTTTCCTCTGCACCAGGTGAACCAGGGAAAAGCTTTCTAAGCCTTATTCAGACCCATAGAGGCTGCGCTGTGTGTGACTTCAGAGACCTCAGGGAGTATAGGGGTGGGTGGGTGCTTGATGCTTCAGACTCATGTCATTGAAGGACATAACATAGTCTGGATTCACAGAGATTCTCAACACAGAGCCATTGTCACTTACTAACAGCTCAGGACACCCAGAGCTAACAAGAAATTGCAGTCTCAGCCGGGCTTTAATCACAGCACACACACAGATCTCTGTGAATTCAAAGATGGCCTGATTTACAGAGTGAGTTTTAGGACAGCCCAAGATACACAAAGAAACCCTTTCTTGAAAAACAAAGCAAAACAGCAAAAGAAAGAAAGACAAGGAAAAAGAAAAAAATGGCAGTCTCTTTCCACTCTCTCCTCCATTGGCTCTTAAAGAGCTCTCAAGCTGAACTGGAGACCATGGTGTCACTCAAAACTGGGAAGCCAGAAACCTTAGGGGGGTCACAGGAGTCGGACTGACTGCAGCTCTTGATGCCTCAACCCTGCTAATGGCTGTGATATAAGGCATGGTAAAATACGGGCTTTGGCAGAGCACTACTCCCCTTTCTCTATTATTATTGCTACACAACGAAAAGGACCGGGGGGGGGGGTGATGATGTGCAGTCAGTGCTTTTATTGAAATCTCACTGACTCCTTCCGCACTCCTTGTCAATTCCCGACTTTGTCAAATCAACTATCGTGAATCTTTGATGTGGGTTGGCCCTTTAGGAACTCAGAGGAACAAGACAGACAGACCTGTTTCATCCCAGAAACCTCCCAGTTCCTGAGCCCTAGCCCTGGAAGTCTCAAAGCCATCACATCCAGAAATCTCTCTAGTCCCTGCTAGTGGTGAACTCACTTCGTCTTCCCCAGGACCACTAATTATTTCTCCATGTTTTCCTGTGAGATCTGAGGCCAGCTTTCTTCTTCCTCCCTCTGGCCTCTCCACGAACGATCTCCATTCTCTAGACAACATGTCTAGAACCGAGTCTTATAGGCACCGAGAGAGTGTGTCTTGAGGGCAGTTGGCGTTTCTAGGACACGAGTGACATCACAAAATTCCGAGAGCTCTCTGGGATACCGTGGAATTTCCAGAGAAGGGACTGCTGATGTCGTGAGGCACGGCCTTTACCTCCTTGCTGATATTTCTCCCCGAACTGACCGACCGACCGACCGACCGACCGACCAACCGGAACCTGAGGTTTCCTTTCCAGGAGTCTCTCCTCCGACACAGAGGGAGCCATTCAGGATTTCCTCCTTCCAAAACCAGAAATTTCTCTCTGCTTCATTAATATCTTCTCACTACTTCCTGAACCCATGGGGAGTTAGTTAGTTGAACACTCACTTTTTTCATGAATGACCCTTCCTCCCTCTCCTGAACATCTCATATTACTGATTCATACTCAGTAAAACAGTAATATGAGAAATTAGGCCAGGAGGACATGGAAGATGAGGGTTGAGTCTTCTGAAGTGAACAAGCACTTAGGGAAGGCTAAACTTAAGGGAATTTGACTCTGAGTGGCAAGACATGAATAGCTGCTGCCAAGGCACAGATACAGGCACCAACTGGGCCCTCGGCATCCTCCTGCATCATCAGAGCCGTGTGGGAAACTCAGCCCAAAGGAGGGGCCGTGTTCAAAGGGAGAGGGCATTTTCGAGGACAGCACTGTTTTCTTTTTCTTCTTTCTTTCTTTCTTTCTTTCTTTTTTTTTTTCGAGACAGGGTTGTTCTGTAGTTTTTTTTTTTTTGGAGCCTGTCCTGGAACTAGCTCTTGTAGACCAGGCTGGTCTTGAACTCACATGCTTTCTTTTTTTTTCTATTGGATATTTTTGACTTCTTTATCAAAGATCAGGTGTTCGAAGATGTGTGGATCGATATCCGGGTCTTCTATTCGGTTCCATTGGTCCTCCTGTCTGTTCTTATGCCAGGACCAGGCTGTTTTCAGAACTGTAGCTTACAGAGTGTTCTTGCAGGTGGGGCACAGAAGAGGTTAATTACGGTACCTTAGTTCTTCTGCTTTTCTAGCAGACCAGAGCCCAGCTGACAGGAATCCAGTAGAGATGGTGTCAAGGTTCACACTGACACTAACAGCTGTAACTTGAGCAGGATTTGTGATCCACATGAAATTTGCAATGAATTGCAGCAAATCTGTGACACTCTAACTTGCTCAGGCTCAGTATCTGAACATACAGATGTTTGCAATGATCACTGGCTTCAGGATTTTTTTTTGTTGTTGTTGTTGTTGTTTTGTTTTTCCACGAGACAGGGTTTCCCTGTAGCTGAAGTTTAACGGCCTGGTGTTTTTGTGACTTACTGCTTCAAAGAACTTCTCCATTTCTTTATCCCTAAGGGAAAAGAAATATAATCACTAAATACATTTAAGTGTCTTTCAACCATTTTAGATCCCTCTGTTGAGAGTTCTCTGTTTAGGTCTGTACTCCATTTTTTAAAATTGGATTATTTGTTCTTTGGATGACCAATTTCTCGACTTCTTTGTGTATTTTGGAGATTAGTGAAGATCTTTTCCCATTCTGTAAGGCCGTCGTTTTGTCTTGTTGGCCATGTTCTTTGCTTTACAGAAGCTTTTCAGTTTCAGGAGGTCTCACTTATTAATTGTTTCTCTCAGTGTCTGTTTTTTTTCTTTTTTTTTTCTTTTTTCTTTCTTTTTTTTTCTTTTTTTTCTTTTTTTCTTTTTTTCTTTTTTTTCTTCTTCTTCTTTTCTTTTTTTTTCTTTTTTTTCTCTCTTTAGTTTTTTTCTTTGTTCTTTTTTTTGTTTTGTTTTTCTTTTTTTTTTCTTTTTTCTTTTTTTTCTTTTTCTCTCAGTGTCTGTGCTACTGGGGTTCTATTTAGCAAGCGTTCTCCTGTGCCAATGTGTTCAAGTGCATTTGATATTTTTATTTTTATATTCTTTTATTGTGGATGAAGTCAATTATTTGAACTCTCAAATATTTTTATTGTTATTATCTCTCTATTTGTTTGCTTATTTGTGGTTGTTCACCAACTTGACTATCTAGAGGAAGTAAAAGTCGTAACAAGTTTTCCGTAGGTGAACCTGCGGAAGGATCATTAACGTGAGAGAGCAGCGGCGGCGGCTCTGCCCGCCCGCTTGCCTGCCTCGCCCGAGTTCTCGACGGGAGGCGCGCTCCCCGGGTCGCACGTGTGTTGTGCGCACGGAAGTGTGCGTGCGCACGGGCGCGCGTGGCGGTCGTGAGAGAGAGGTCGAGAGAGGGGGAAGGGGGACGGGCGCCGGCTCGCCCGCCCTCCTCGCCCCGTCCGAGGACCCGTGTCTGGCTCTGCCGCTGGCGGCTCACGGCGGACGGCGGCTCTCTTCCCGCTCTCGCTCTCCTCCGTCCACTCCCGCTGCTTGCCTCACCGCACCGCAGCGGCCCGCGGGTGTGTCCCCTCTTTCCCGGGCGCGCGCCTTTCCCTCTCCATCCCTCTTCCCGGGGGAGGATGGGCGAAGGTCTGGCGGCGCCCCGGGCCCCCTCTCGCCGCCGACCTCCGCTCGCGCGCCATTGCGCCGCGGCGCGCCTGTCGGGGAGGCGGCGGAGATTGGGCGCACTTTTTTTTCCCCCCTCTCCACCTCCTTCTCCAAAGGACCGGGGTAGACCAGTAGTCCCTCCCACCGGGCGGGAGGCCATTTTTTTCCCCCGGGGATGCGGCGGGTCGACCAGATGTCCCGCTGGACTCTTTTTTTTTTTTTTTTTAATGTATAATATATATTATATCTTCCTAGACCTGACGGGTCGACCAGTTGTCTCTGTGCACTTCCTTTTTTTTGACGGACTGGAAGCGGGTCGACCAGTTGTCCGATTAAATATTTGGCCTTAAAATGCTAAGTACCGGGGTCGACCAGTTGGCCTTGTGAACTTGGGTCGACCAGTTGTCTTTTTCCATGTCTTGATTGAATGATGTCATTCTTCAATGTGTTGGTGGTTAGTTTATCTCTTTTGTTCTCTATGCCAACACGCCCCACTCACCAAACACTTTTTTTTTAATTTATTTATTTACTTATTTTTATTTTACTTTTTTATTATTTATTTATTTATACATACATACATACATCCTGTCTATCTGTCCAGATGGGGCAGGGGTAGAAGGGGCTAGCTATGAGAGGAAGGTGCTCGGTGGGCATCCAGTTGTAAATAAGGCTGGGAATAAATAGCTGAATATTAATTCATTTGAGTAATATTAAAACTGTTCAAGTAGAAAACAATTGCTTTCTTTTTCTGTTTGCCCAGAGATCTGACTGACTGCAACTTGGAAAGAAGACGGCCCTGCTGGACAGAGACCTCCCTCCTGCTTTGGGTGGGTCGACCAGTTTACATGTTTATTTCCACGTTTTGTCTTTTATGGATTGAATGGATGTGTCTCTCTCTTTTTTTTTTTTTTTTTTTTGGTTTTTCGAGACAGGGTTTCTCTGTGGCTTTGGAGCCTGTCCTGGAACTAGCACTGTAGACCAGGCTGGTCTCGAACTCACAGAGATCCGCCTACCTCTGCCTCCCGAGTACTGGGATTAAAGGCGTGCGCCACCATCGCCCGGCTCTCATTTTTTTTTTCACGATTGCTTGCTTGCTTGCTTGCTTACTTACTTACTTACTTACTATCTGTTCATCCCATCTCATTTACTTACTTCTTTAAAAGAAATGACCCACCTAGTTATTTACTTACTTACTTACTTACTTACTTGTTCATTCATTCCTTCACTTCCTTATCTTCTTTCATATATCTGTTTATTGATCTGCTGATTTAGCGTGACTCATTTACTTATTGAATGTTTCAATTATTATTTAGTTTTATTCATGTATTCATTCTTTATGTCTATTTTTATGTATGTATTTACTTAGTTTCTTAATTTTTTTTTTACTTTTTAAAATTTACTTAATTTTTTTCTTTCTTTGGGAATGTAGATTCTTTCTTCCTTTCTTCCTTTCTTTCCTTCTTTCTGTCTCCTGACTGTCACTGGCTAAGAAAATGGTGGCCTCCATGTCACTGGTCAGCATAGCAGCTCCTAAAATGGAATTTGATGAAGGGATACATAGATAGATAGATAGATAGATAGATAGATAGATAGATAGATAGATAGATAGGATGCGCACACGCTCACACACACACACACACACACACATATGCACGCACGTGCATGACATGTACAGATGGGGGGCGATTCCAATGTTTTCAGAGGAAGGTGCTCGCTGGTAATAATAAATGTGCTGGTAAATAAGGCTGGAAATAGCTGAATATTAAATCATTAAAACTCTTCAAATAAATAAAAAGCAATTCCATTTCTCTCTCTCTCTCTTTCTCACCATATACCAGCACATCTGAACTGACTGCAACATACAAAAGAAGAAGAAACACGGAAAGAAGACATCCCTGCTGGACAGGATCTGAGATGAGAATAAATTCATCGAATGGCTGCCAACAGCATTTCATTGAGAAGAGATTCCACATTTTATGCTGTACAGTTACTTAGTTAGATAGATAGATAAAGAGAGGCCTGTGAACTGGGGTGGGCTGTGGCTTCTCAGGTCACCTCAGGTCAGGGAGGGGCTGAGGAGTGTCCCATTGGCCTTGACAATAGGCAGGAGTCAGAGGTTAATGTCAGGGCAGGGCCTGAGAGTTCCTCAAAGGGAATGAATGGAGACCCTTGCTTACCTAAGAAATGCCTGACCTTGGAAAAGGACTTGTGGAAAGCGGGCCCTTGAAACTGTGGTTTCACGTCTTACTAGAAAGCTCCCTCTTGGAAGGGAAAGTCATCGTGATATCTTACTCTTTTCCCAAGGATACCCTACCTACCCTTCTGATCATTCTTACTGAATTAAGTCTTCCACTGCAAATAAATAAATAAATAAATAATAAATGAAGTGGGTGAGTGAGTGAGTGAGTGAGTAAGTAAGTAAGTAAGTAAGTAAACAAGCAAATACGTGGATGGACAAATAAATACAAAGTTTGCTGTTGTTGACTGACTTTTGATTTCATAATGAATCTCTCTCTCTCTCTCTCTCTCTCACACACACACACACACACACGCACACTAAATATACAATAAAAGGAAGCATAACACCTTTACTCAGGGGGCAGAGTGAACTCTGAAAGTTTTCCAGGCGGGGGGGGGGAGAGACAGAATATAAGAACAAAATGAGAAACAAGGAAAAATAGTGTTGGCTGGCTGGCCGGCTTTCAGTTCCCTGACAGAAATGAGCACATTGTGGAGGAAACACAAAGTTGTTACACTATGTGGGTGTGATGAGGAGAGATTGTGAGTGAGTGTCCTGTCAGAACAAAGTTAGTCCCATAGTTGATGAAATTCATTATCCCAAAACTTCAGCAGAATATATCCCAAGTTTGCAAATGTGTGATCAGCTTGTGACAGGTTGGGCTGGAGATGCTGAGAACTGGGGAGCCCTCAATGCAAGAGCAGACACTCATTCCCATGAAGAGGGAGAGAGGGAAGGATGGAGGGAGGGATCATTCATTCCTATACTCAAGTTTAAAGAAAGATGAGTGGCTATCTATGGAGAGACCACTCACAGATATGAAAAATCATTTCCTAAAAATCAAATTTCTCAGTCAGTATGCAACTGCTATGGTGCTTCTCCTAGATAGAGCAAAACACACAAACAAACTGATTCCTTGATCTAGAGCCACAGTGCACATGCTGTGGAAAAGGGGACATGGCCAACTTGAATCACAATATTCATCAGAGCATGAAAAGAGCGTAAAAAGGACACAGAGGAGAGATAATTGTGGTCCTTCCTTCCTCCCTCCCTCCCTCCCTCCCTCCCTCCCTCCTTCCCTCAGGAAGTGACTGACAGATGAGACTTTGTCCAAGCAGGTTCTGTCTGAAATACCAGACTTGAGTTTCCCCCTCTGTGGGTATTAGCTAATCAGTCCTCCCTTCTTTCTGTAGGAAGGTGGTGCATGTCTCTCAGAACTTACCTGGTTTCCTCTGCACCAGGTGAACCAGGGAAAAGCTTTCTAAGCCTTATTCAGACCCATAGAGGCTGCGCTGTGTGTGACTTCAGAGACCTCAGGGAGTATAGGGGTGGGTGGGTGCTTGATGCTTCAGACTCATGTCATTGAAGGACATAACATAGTCTGGATTCACAGAGATTCACAACACAGAGCCATTGTCACTTACTAACAGCTCAGGACACCCAGAGCTAACAAGAAATTGCAGTCTCAGCCGGGCTTTAATCACAGCACACACACAGATCTCTGTGAATTCAAAGATGGCCTGATTTACAGAGTGAGTTTTAGGACAGCCCAAGATACACAAAGAAACCCTTTCTTGAAAAACAAAGCAAAACAGCAAAAGAAAGAAAGACAAGGAAAAAGAAAAAAATGGCAGTCTCTTTCCACTCTCTCCTCCATTGGCTCTTAAAGAGCTCTCAAGCTGAACTGGAGACCATGGTGTCACTCAAAACTGGGAAGCCAGAAACCTTAGGGGGGTCACAGGAGTCGGACTGACTGCAGCACTTGATGCCTCAACCCTGCTAATGGCTGTGATATAAGGCATGGTAAAATACGGGCTTTGGCAGAGCACTACTCCCCTTTCTCTATTATTATTGCTACACAACGAAAAGGACCGGGGGGGGGGGTGATGATGTGCAGTCAGTGCTGGTATTGAAATCTCACTGACTCCTTCCGCACTCCTTGTCAATTCCCGACTTTGTCAAATCAACTATCGTGAATCTTTGATGTGGGTTGGCCCTTTAGGAACTCAGAGAAACAAGACAGACAGACCTGTTTCATCCCAGAAACCTCCCAGTTCCTGAGCCCTAGCCCTGGAAGTCTCAAAGCCATCACATCCAGAAATCTCTCTAGTCCCTGCTAGTGGTGAACTCACTTCGTCTTCCCCAGGACCACTAATTATTTCTCCATGTTTTCCTGTGAGATCTGAGGCCAGCTTTCTTCTTCCTCCCTCTGGCCTCTCCACGAACGATCTCCATTCTCTAGACAACATGTCTAGAACCGAGTCTTATAGGCACCGAGAGAGTGTGTCTTGAGGGCAGTTGGCGTTTCTAGGACACGAGTGACATCACAAAATTCCGAGAGCTCTCTGGGATACCGTGGAATTTCCAGAGAAGGGACTGCTGATGTCGTGAGGCACGGCCTTTACCTCCTTGCTGATATTTCTCCCCGAACTGACCGACCGACCGACCGACCGACCGACCAACCGGAACCTGAGGTTTCCTTTCCAGGAGTCTCTCCTCCGACACAGAGGGAGCCATTCAGGATTTCCTCCTTCCAAAACCAGAAATTTCTCTCTGCTTCATTAATATCTTCTCACTACTTCCTGAACCCATGGGGAGTTAGTTAGTTGAACACTCACTTTTTTCATGAATGACCCTTCCTCCCTCTCCTGAACATCTCATATTACTGATTCATACTCAGTAAAACAGTAATATGAGAAATTAGGCCAGGAGGACATGGAAGATGAGGGTTGAGTCTTCTGAAGTGAACAAGCACTTAGGGAAGGCTAAACTTAAGGGAATTTGACTCTGAGTGGCAAGACATGAATAGCTGCTGCCAAGGCACAGATACAGGCACCAACTGGGCCCTCGGCATCCTCCTGCATCATCAGAGCTGTGTGGGAAACTCAGCCCAAAGGAGGGGCCGTGTTCAAAGGGAGAGGGCATTTTCGAGGACAGCGCTGTTTTCTTTTTCTTCTTTCTTTCTTTCTTTCTTTCTTTCTTTCTTTCTTTCTTTCTTTCTTTTTTTTTTTTCGAGACAGGGTTGTTCTGTAGTTTTTTTTTTTTTTGGAGCCTGTCCTGGAACTAGCTCTTGTAGACCAGGCTGGTCTTGAACTCACATGCTTTCTTTTTTTTTCTATTGGATATTTTTGACTTCTTTATCAAAGATCAGGTGTTCGAAGATGTGTGGATCGATATCCGGGTCTTCTATTCGGTTCCATTGGTCCTCCTGTCTGTTCTTATGCCAGGACCAGGCTGTTTTCAGAACTGTAGCTTACAGAGTGTTCTTGCAGGTGGGGCACAGAAGAGGTTAATTACGGTACCTTAGTTCTTCTGCTTTTCTAGCAGACCGGAGCCCAGCTGACAGGAATCCAGTAGAGATGGTGTCAAGGTTCACACTGACACTAACAGCTGTAACTTGAGCAGGATTTGTGATCCACATGAAATTTGCAATGAATTGCAGCAAATCTGTGACACTCTAACTTGCTCAGGCTCAGTATCTGAACATACAGATGTTTGCAATGATCACTGGCTTCAGGATTTTTTTTTTTTTTGTTGTTGTTGTTGTTTTGTTTTTCCACGAGACAGGGTTTCCCTGTAGCTGAAGTTTAACGGCCTGGTGTTTTTGTGACTTACTGCTTCAAAGAACTTCTCCATTTCTTTATCCCTAAGGGAAAAGAAATATAATCACTAAATACATTTAAGTGTCTTTCAACCATTTTAGATCCCTCTGTTGAGAGTTCTCTGTTTAGGTCTGTACTCCATTTTTTAAAATTGGATTATTTGTTCTTTGGATGACCAATTTCTCGACTTCTTTGTGTATTTTGGAGATTAGTGAAGATCTTTTCCCATTTTGTAAGGCCGTCGTTTTGTCTTGTTGGCCATGTTCTTTGCTTTACAGAAGCTTTTCAGTTTCAGGAGGTCTCACTTATTAATTGTTTCTCTCAGTGTCTGTTTTTTTTTCTTTTTTTTTCTTTTTTCTTTCTTTTTTTTTTCTTTTTTTTCTTTTTTTCTTTTTTTCTTTTTTTTCTTCTTCTTCTTTTCTTTTTTTTCTTTTTTTTCTCTCTTTAGTTTTTTTCTTTGTTCTTTTTTTTGGTTTTGTTTTTATTTTTTTTTCTTTTTTCTTTTTTTTCTTTTTCTCTCAGTGTCTGTGCTACTGGGGTTCTATTTAGCAAGCGTTCTCCTGTGCCAATGTGTTCAAGTGCATTTGATATTTTTATTTTTATATTCTTTTATTGTGGATGAAGTCAATTATTTGAACTCTCAAATATTTTTATTGTTATTATCTCTCTATTTGTTTGCTTATTTGTGGTTGTTCACCAACTTGACTATCTAGAGGAAGTAAAAGTCGTAACAAGGTTTCCGTAGGTGAACCTGCGGAAGGATCATTAACGTGAGAGAGCAGCGGCGGCGGCTCTGCCCGCCCGCTCGCCTGCCTCGCCTGAGTTCTCGCCGGGAGGCGCGCTCCCCGGGTCGCGCGTGTGTTGTGCGCACGGAAGTGTGCGTGCGCACGGGCGCGCGTGGCGGTCGTGAGAGAGAGGTCGAGAGAGGGGGAAGGGGGACGGGCGCCGGCTCGCCCGCCCTCCTCGCCCCGTCCGAGGACCCGTGTCTGGCTCTGCCGCTGGCGGCTCACGGCGGACGGCGGCTCTCTTCCCGCTCTCGCTCTCCTCCGTCCACTCCCGCTGCTTGCCTCACCGCACCGCAGCGGCCCGCGGGTGTGTCCCCTCTTTCCCGGGCGCGCGCCTTTCCCTCTCCATCCCTCTTCCCGGGGGAGGATGGGCGAGGGTCTGGCGGCGCCCCGGGCCCCCTCTCGCCGCCGACCTCCGCTCGCGCGCCGTGGCGCCGCGGCGCGCCTGTCGGGGAGGCGGCGGAGGTTGGGCGCACTTTTTTTTCCCCCCTCTCCACCTCCTTCTCCAAAGGACCGGGGTAGACCAGTAGTCCCTTTTACCGGGCGGTAGGCCATTTTTTTCCCCCGGGGATGTGGCGGGTCGACCAGATGTCCCGCTGGACTCTTTTTTTTGTTTTTAATGTATAATATATATTATATCTTCCTAGACCTGACGGGTCGACCAGTTGTCTCTGTGCACTTCCTTTTTTTTGACGGACTGGAAGCGGGTCGACCAGTTGTCCGATTAAATATTTGGCCTTAAAATGCTAAGTACCGGGGTCGACCAGTTGGCCTTGTGAACTTGGGTCGACCAGTTGTCTTTTTCCATGTCTTGATTGACTGATGTCATTCTTCAATGTGTTGGTGCTTAGTTTATCTCTTTTGTTCTCTATGCCAACACGCCCCACTCACCAAACACTTTTTTTTTAATTTATTTATTTACTTATTTTTATTTTACTTTTTTATTATTTATTTATTTATACATACATACATACATCCTGTCTATCTGTCCAGATGGGGCAGGGGTAGAAGGGGCTAGCTATGAGAGGAAGGTGCTCGGTGGGCATCCAGTTGTAAATAAGGCTGGGAATAAATAGCTGAATATTAATTCATTTGAGTAATATTAAAACTGTTCAAGTAGAAAACAATTGCTTTCTTTTTCTGTTTGCCCAGAGATCTGACTGACTGCAACTTGGAAAGAAGACGGCCCTGCTGGACAGAGACCTCCCTCCTGCTTTGGGTGGGTCGACCAGTTTACATGTTTATTTCCACGTTTTGTCTTTTATGGATTGAATGGATGTGTCTCTCTCTCTTTTTTTTTTTTTTTGGTTTTTGGAGACAGGGTTTCTCTGTGGCTTTGGAGCCTGTCCTGGAACTAGCACTGTAGACCAGGCTGGTCTCGAACTCACAGAGATCCGCCTACCTCTGCCTCCCGAGTACTGGGATTAAAGGCGTGCGCCACCATCGTCCGGCTCTCATTTTTTTTTTTCACGATTGCTTGCTTGCTTGCTTGCTTACTTACTTACTTACTTACTATCTGTTCAGCCCATCTCATTTACTTACTTCTTTAAAAAAAATGACCCACCTAGTTATTTACTTACTTACTTACTTACTTACTTGTTCATTCATTCCTTCACTTCCTTATCTTCTTTCATATATCTGTTTATTTATCTGCTGATTTAGCGTGACTCATTTACTTATTGAATGTTTCAATTATTATTTAGTTTTATTCATTTATTCATTCTTTATGTCTATTTTTATGTATGTATTTACTTACTTTCTTAATTTTTTTTTTACTTTTTAAAATTTACTTAATTTTTTTCTTTCTTTGGGAATGTAGATTCTTTCTTCCTTTCTTCCTTTCTTTCCTTCTTTCTGTCTCCTGACTGTCACTGGCTAAGAAAATGGTGGCCTCCATGTCACTGGTCAGCATAGCAGCTCCTAAAATGGAATTTGATGAAGGGATACATAGATAGATAGATAGATAGATAGATAGATAGATAGATAGATAGATAGATAGATGGGATGCGCACACGCTCACACACACACACACACACACACACATATGCACGCACGTGCATGACATGTACAGATGGGGGGCGATTCCAATGTTTTCAGAGGAAGGTGCTCGCTGGTAATAATAAATGTGCTGGTAAATAAGGCTGGAAATAGCTGAATATTAAATCATTAAAACTCTTCAAATAAATAAAAAGCAATTCCATTTCTCTCTCTCTCTCTTTCTCACCATATACCAGCACATCTGAACTGACTGCAACATACAAAAGAAGAAGAAACACGGAAAGAAGACATCCCTGCTGGACAGGATCAGAGATGAGAATAAATTCATCGAATGGCTGCCAACAGCATTTCATTGAGAAGAGATTCCACATTTTATGCTGTACAGTTACTTAGTTAGATAGATAGATAAAGAGAGGCCTGTGAACTGGGGTGGGCTGTGGCTTCTCACGTCACCTCAGGTCAGGGAGGGGCTGAGGAGTGTCCCATTGGCCTTGACAATAGGCAGGAGTCAGAGGTTAATGTCAGGGCAGGGCCTGAGAGTTCCTCAAAGGGAATGAATGGAGACCCTTGCTTACCTAAGAAATACCTGACCTTGGAAAAGGACTTGTGGAAAGCGGGCCCTTGAAACTGTGGTTTCACGTCTTACTAGAAAGCTCCCTCTTGGAAGGGAAAGTCATCGTGATATCTTACTCTTTTCCCAAGGATACCCTACCTACCATTCTGATCATTCTTACTGAATTAAGTCTTCCACTGCAAATAAATAAATAAATAAATAATAAATGAAGTGGGTGAGTGAGTGAGTGAGTGAGTGAGTAAGTAAGTAAGTAAGTAAGTAAACAAGCAAATACGTGGATGGACAAATAAATACAAAGTTTGCTGTTGTTGACTGACTTTTGATTTCATAATGAATCTCTCTCTCTCTCTCTCTCTCTCTCTCTCACACACACACACACACACGCACACTAAATATACAATAAAAGGAAGCATAACACCTTTACTCAGGGGGCAGAGTGAACTCTGAAAGTTTTCCAGGCGGGGGGGGGTGGGAGAGACAGAATATAAGAACAAAATGAGAAACAAGGAAAAATAGTGTTGGCTGGCTGGCCGGCTTTCAGTTCCCTGACAGAAATGAGCACATTGTGGAGGAAACACAAAGTTGTTACACTATGTGGGTGTGATGAGGAGAGATTGTGAGTGAGTGTCCTGTCAGAACAAAGTTAGTCCCATAGTTGATGAAATTCATTATCCCAAAACTTCAGCAGAATATATCCCAAGTTTGCAAATGTGTGATCAGCTTGTGACAGGTTGGGCTGGAGATGCTGAGAACTGGGGAGCCCTCGATGCAAGAGCAGACACTCATTCCCATGAAGAGGGAGAGAGGGAGGGAGGGAGGGAGGGAGGGATCATTCATTCCTATACTCAAGTTTAAAGAAAGATGAGTGGCTATCTATGGAGAGACCACTCACAGATATGAAAAATCATTTCCTAAAAATCAAATTTCTCAGTCAGTATGCAACTGCTATGGTGCTTCTCCTAGATAGAGCAAAACACACAAACAAACTGATTCCTTGATCTAGAGCCACAGTGCACATGCTGTGGAAAAGGGGACATGGCCAACTTGAATCACAATATTCATCAGAGCATGAAAAGAGCGTAAAAAGGACACAGAGGAGAGATAATTGTGGTCCTTCCTTCCTCCCTCCCTCCCTCCCTCCCTCCCTCCCTCCTTCCCTCAGGAAGTGACTGACAGATGAGACTTTGTCCAAGCAGGTTCTGTCTGAAATACCAGACTTGAGTTTCCCCCTCTGTGGGTATTAGCTAATCAGTCCTCCCTTCTTTCTGTAGGAAGGTGGTGCATGTCTCTCAGAACTTACCTGGTTTCCTCTGCACCAGGTGAACCAGGGAAAAGCTTTCTAAGCCTTATTCAGACCCATAGAGGCTGCGCTGTGTGTGACTTCAGAGACCTCAGGGAGTATAGGGGTGGGTGGGTGCTTGATGCTTCAGACTCATGTCATTGAAGGACATAACATAGTCTGGATTCACAGAGATTCACAACACAGAGCCATTGTCACTTACTAACAGCTCAGGACACCCAGAGCTAACAAGAAATTGCAGTCTCAGCCGGGCTTTAATCACAGCACACACACAGATCTCTGTGAATTCAAAGATGGCCTGATTTACAGAGTGAGTTTTAGGACAGCCCAAGATACAAAAAGAAACCCTTTCTTGAAAAACAAAGCAAAACAGCAAAAGAAAGAAAGACAAGGAAAAAGAAAAAAATGGCAGTCTCTTTCCACTCTCTCCTCCATTGGCTCTTAAAGAGCTCTCAAGCTGAACTGGAGACCATGGTGTCACTCAAAACTGGGAAGCCAGAAACCTTAGGGGGGTCACAGGAGTCGGACTGACTGCAGCACTTGATGCCTCAACCCTGCTAATGGCTGTGATATAAGGCATGGTAAAATACGGGCTTTGGCAGAGCACTACTCCCCTTTCTCTATTATTATTGCTACACAACGAAAAGGACCGGGGGGGGGGTGATGATGTGCAGTCAGTGCTGGTATTGAAATCTCACTGACTCCTTCCGCACTCCTTGTCAATTCCCGACTTTGTCAAATCAACTATCGTGAATCTTTGATGTGGGTTGGCCCTTTAGGAACTCAGAGAAACAAGACAGACAGACCTGTTTCATCCCAGAAACCTCCCAGTTCCTGAGCCCTAGCCCTGGAAGTCTCAAAGCCATCACATCCAGAAATCTCTCTAGTCCCTGCTAGTGGTGAACTCACTTCGTCTTCCCCAGGACCACTAATTATTTCTCCATGTTTTCCTGTGAGATCTGAGGCCAGCTTTCTTCTTCCTCCCTCTGGCCTCTCCACGAACGATCTCCATTCTCTAGACAACATGTCTAGAACCGAGTCTTATAGGCACCGAGAGAGTGTGTCTTGAGGGCAGTTGGCGTTTCTAGGACACGAGTGACATCACAAAATTCCGAGAGCTCTCTGGGATACCGTGGAATTTCCAGAGAAGGGACTGCTGATGTCGTGAGGCACGGCGTTTACCTCCTTGCTGATATTTCTCCCCGAACTGACCGACCGACCGACCGACCGACCGACCAACCGGAACCTGAGGTTTCCTTTCCAGGAGTCTCTCCTCCGACACAGAGGGAGCCATTCAGGATTTCCTCCTTCCAAAACCAGAAATTTCTCTCTGCTTCATTAATATCTTCTCACTACTTCCTGAACCCATGGGGAGTTAGTTAGTTGAACACTCACTTTTTTCATGAATGACCCTTCCTCCCTCTCCTGAACATCTCATATTACTGATTCATACTCAGTAAAACAGTAATATGAGAAATTAGGCCAGGAGGACATGGAAGATGAGGGTTGAGTCTTCTGAAGTGAACAAGCACTTAGGGAAGGCTAAACTTAAGGGAATTTGACTCTGAGTGGCAAGACATGAATAGCTGCTGCCAAGGCACAGATACAGGCACCAACTGGGCCCTCGGCATCCTCCTGCATCATCAGAGCTGTGTGGGAAACTCAGCCCAAAGGAGGGGCCGTGTTCAAAGGGAGAGGGCATTTTCGAGGACAGCGCTGTTTTCTTTTTCTTCTTTCTTTCTTTCTTTCTTTCTTTCTTTCTTTCTTTCTTTCTTTTTTTTTTTTCGAGACAGGGTTGTTCTGTAGTTTTTTTTTTTTTTGGAGCCTGTCCTGGAACTAGCTCTTGTAGACCAGGCTGGTCTTGAACTCACATGCTTTCTTTTTTTTCTATTGGATATTTTTGACTTCTTTATCAAAGATCAGGTGTTCGAAGATGTGTGGATCGATATCCGGGTCTTCTATTCGGTTCCATTGGTCCTCCTGTCTGTTCTTATGCCAGGACCAGGCTGTTTTCAGAACTGTAGCTTACAGAGTGTTCTTGCAGGTGGGGCACAGAAGAGGTTAATTACGGTACCTTAGTTCTTCTGCTTTTCTAGCAGACCGGAGCCCAGCTGACAGGAATCCAGTAGAGATGGTGTCAAGGTTCACACTGACACTAACAGCTGTAACTTGAGCAGGATTTGTGATCCACATGAAATTTGCAATGAATTGCAGCAAATCTGTGACACTCTAACTTGCTCAGGCTCAGTATCTGAACATACAGATGTTTGCAATGATCACTGGCTTCAGGATTTTTTTTGTTGTTGTTGTTGTTGTTGTTTTGTTTTTCCACGAGACAGGGTTTCCCTGTAGCTGAAGTTTAACGGCCTGGTGTTTTTGTGACTTACTGCTTCAAAGAACTTCTCCATTTCTTTATCCCTAAGGGAAAAGAAATATAATCACTAAATACATTTAAGTGTCTTTCAACCATTTTAGATCCCTCTGTTGAGAGTTCTCTGTTTAGGTCTGTACTCCATTTTTTAAAATTGGATTATTTGTTCTTTGGATGACCAATTTCTCGACTTCTTTGTGTATTTTGGAGATTAGTGAAGATCTTTTCCCATTCTGTAAGGCCGTCGTTTTGTCTTGTTGGCCATGTTCTTTGCTTTACAGAAGCTTTTCAGTTTCAGGAGGTCTCACTTATTAATTGTTTCTCTCAGTGTCTGTTTTTTTTTCTTTTTTTTTCTTTTTTCTTTCTTTTTTTTTTCTTTTTTTTCTTTTTTTCTTTTTTTCTTCTTCTTCTTTTCTTTTTTTTTTTTTTTTCTCTCTTTAGTTTTTTTCTTTGTTCTTTTTTTTGGTTTTGTTTTTATTTTTTTTTTCTTTTTTCTTTTTTTTCTTTTTCTCTCAGTGTCTGTGCTACTGGGGTTCTATTTAGCAAGCGTTCTCCTGTGCCAATGTGTTCAAGTGCATTTGATATTTTTATTTTTATATTCTTTTATTGTGGATGAAGTCAATTATTTGAACTCTCAAATATTTTTATTGTTATTATCTCTCTATTTGTTTGCTTATTTGTGGTTGTTCACCAACTTGACTATCTAGAGGAAGTAAAAGTCGTAACAAGGTTTCCGTAGGTGAACCTGCGGAAGGATCATTAACGTGAGAGAGCAGCGGCGGCGGCTCTGCCCGCCCGCTCGCCTGCCTCACCCGAGTTCTCGCCGGGAGGCGCGCTCCCCGGGTCGCACGTGTGTTGTGCGCACGGAAGTGTGCGTGCGCACGGGCGCGCGTGTCGGTCGTGAGAGAGAGGTCGAGAGAGGGGGAAGGGGGACGGGCGCCGGCTCGCCCGCCCTCCTCGCCCCGTCCGAGGACCCGTGTCTGGCTCTGCCGCTGGCGGCTCACGGCGGACGGCGGCTCTCTTCCCGCTCTCGCTCTCCTCCGTCCACTCCCGCTGCTTGCCTCACCGCACCGCAGCGGCCCGCGGGTGTGTCCCCTCTTTCCCGGGCGCGCGCCTTTCCCTCTCCATCCCTCTTCCCGGGGGAGGATGGGCGAGGGTCTGGCGGCGCCCCGGGCCCCCTCTCGCCGCCGACCTCCGCTCGCGCGCCGTGGCGCCGCGGCGCGCCTGTCGGGGAGGCGGCGGAGGTTGGGCGCACTTTTTTTTCCCCCCTCTCCACCTCCTTCTCCAAAGGACCGGGGTAGATCAGTAGTCCCTCCCACCGGGCGGGAGGCCATTTTTTTCCCCCGGGGATGCGGCGGGTCGACCAGATGTCCCGCTGGACTCTTTTTTTTTTTTTTTTTTTTTTTAATGTATAATATATATTATATCTTCCTAGACCTGACGGGTCGACCAGTTGTCTCTGTGCACTTCCTTTTTTTTGACGGACTGGAAGCGGGTCGACCAGTTGTCCGATTAAATATTTGGCCTTAAAATGCTAAGTACCGGGGTCGACCAGTTGGCCTTGTGAACTTGGGTCGACCAGTTGTCTTTTTCCATGTCTTGATTGACTGATGTCATTCTTCAATGTGTTGGTGGTTAGTTTATCTCTTTTGTTCTCTATGCCAACACGCCCCACTCACCAAACACTTTTTTTTTAATTTATTTATTTACTTATTTTTATTTTACTTTTTTATTATTTATTTATTTATACATACATCCTGTCTATCTGTCCAGATGGGGCAGGGGTAGAAGGGGCTAGCTATGAGAGGAAGGTGCTCGGTGGGCATCCAGTTGTAAATAAGGCTGGGAATAAATAGCTGAATATTAATTCATTTGAGTAATATTAAAACTGTTCAAGTAGAAAACAATTGCTTTCTTTTTCTGTTTGCCCAGAGATCTGACTGACTGCAACTTGGAAAGAAGACGGCCCTGCTGGACAGAGACCTCCCTCCTGCTTTGGGTGGGTCGACCAGTTTACATGTTTATTTCCACGTTTTGTCTTTTATGGATTGAATGGATGTGTCTCTCTCTTTTTTTTTTTTTTTTTTTGGTTTTTGGAGACAGGGTTTCTCTGTGGCTTTGGAGCCTGTCCTGGAACTAGCACTGTAGACCAGGCTGGTCTCGAACTCACAGAGATCCGCCTACCTCTGCCTCCCGAGTACTGGGATTAAAGGCGTGCGCCACCATCGTCCGGCTCTCATTTTTTTTTTCACGATTGCTTGCTTGCTTGCTTGCTTACTTACTTACTTACTTACTATCTGTTCAGCCCATCTCATTTACTTACTTCTTTAAAAAAAATGACCCACCTAGTTATTTACTTACTTACTTACTTACTTACTTGTTCATTCATTCCTTCACTTCCTTATCTTCTTTCATATATCTGTTTATTTATCTGCTGATTTAGCGTGACTCATTTACTTATTGAATGTTTCAATTATTATTTAGTTTTATTCATTTATTCATTCTTTATGTCTATTTTTATGTATGTATTTACTTACTTTCTTAATTTTTTTTTACTTTTTAAAATTTACTTAATTTTTTTCTTTCTTTGGGAATGTAGATTCTTTCTTCCTTTCTTCCTTTCTTTCCTTCTTTCTGTCTCCTGACTGTCACTGGCTAAGAAAATGGTGGCCTCCATGTCACTGGTCAGCATAGCAGCTCCTAAAATGGAATTTGATGAAGGGATACATAGATAGATAGATAGATAGATAGATAGATAGATAGATAGATAGATAGATAGATGGGATGCGCACACGCTCACACACACACACACACACACACACATATGCACGCACGTGCATGACATGTACAGATGGGGGGCGATTCCAATGTTTTCAGAGGAAGGTGCTCGCTGGTAATAATAAATGTGCTGGTAAATAAGGCTGGAAATAGCTGAATATTAAATCATTAAAACTCTTCAAATAAATAAAAAGCAATTCCATTTCTCTCTCTCTCTCTTTCTCACCATATACCAGCACATCTGAACTGACTGCAACATACAAAAGAAGAAGAAACACGGAAAGAAGACATCCCTGCTGGACAGGATCTGAGATGAGAATAAATTCATCGAATGGCTGCCAACAGCATTTCATTGAGAAGAGATTCCACATTTTATGCTGTACAGTTACTTAGTTAGATAGATAGATAAAGAGAGGCCTGTGAACTGGGGTGGGCTGTGGCTTCTCAGGTCACCTCAGGTCAGGGAGGGGCTGAGGAGTGTCCCATTGGCCTTGACAATAGGCAGGAGTCAGAGGTTAATGTCAGGGCAGGGCCTGAGAGTTCCTCAAAGGGAATGAATGGAGACCCTTGCTTACCTAAGAAATGCCTGACCTTGGAAAAGGACTTGTGGAAAGCGGGCCCTTGAAACTGTGGTTTCACGTCTTACTAGAAAGCTCCCTCTTGGAAGGGAAAGTCATCGTGATATCTTACTCTTTTCCCAAGGATACCCTACCTACCATTCTGATCATTCTTACTGAATTAAGTCTTCCACTGCAAATAAATAAATAAATAAATAATAAATGAAGTGGGTGAGTGAGTGAGTGAGTGAGTGAGTAAGTAAGTAAGTAAGTAAGTAAACAAGCAAATACGTGGATGGACAAATAAATACAAAGTTTGCTGTTGTTGACTGACTTTTGATTTCATAATGAATCTCTCTCTCTCTCTCTCTCTCTCTCTCTCTCTCTCTCTCACACACACACACACACACACACGCACACTAAATATACAATAAAAGGAAGCATAACACCTTTACTCAGGGGGCAGAGTGAACTCTGAAAGTTTTCCAGGCGGGGGGGGGGGAGAGACAGAATATAAGAACAAAATGAGAAACAAGGAAAAATAGTGTTGGCTGGCTGGCCGGCTTTCAGTTCCCTGACAGAAATGAGCACATTGTGGAGGAAACACAAAGTTGTTACACTATGTGGGTGTGATGAGGAGAGATTGTGAGTGAGTGTCCTGTCAGAACAAAGTTAGTCCCATAGTTGATGAAATTCATTATCCCAAAACTTCAGCAGAATATATCCCAAGTTTGCAAATGTGTGATCAGCTTGTGACAGGTTGGGCTGGAGATGCTGAGAACTGGGGAGCCCTCAATGCAAGAGCAGACACTCATTCCCATGAAGAGGGAGAGAGGGAAGGAGGGAGGGAGGGATCATTCATTCCTATACTCAAGTTTAAAGAAAGATGAGTGGCTATCTATGGAGAGACCACTCACAGATATGAAAAATCATTTCCTAAAAATCAAATTTCTCAGTCAGTATGCAACTGCTATGGTGCTTCTCCTAGATAGAGCAAAACACACAAACAAACTGATTCCTTGATCTAGAGCCACAGTGCACATGCTGTGGAAAAGGGGACATGGCCAACTTGAATCACAATATTCATCAGAGCATGAAAAGAGCGTAAAAAGGACACAGAGGAGAGATAATTGTGGTCCTTCCTTCCTCCCTCCCTCCCTCCCTCCCTCCCTCCCTCCCTCCCTCCTTCCCTCAGGAAGTGACTGACAGATGAGACTTTGTCCAAGCAGGTTCTGTCTGAAATACCAGACTTGAGTTTCCCCCTCTGTGGGTATTAGCTAATCAGTCCTCCCTTCTTTCTGTAGGAAGGTGGTGCATGTCTCTCAGAACTTACCTGGTTTCCTCTGCACCAGGTGAACCAGGGAAAAGCTTTCTAAGCCTTATTCAGACCCATAGAGGCTGCGCTGTGTGTGACTTCAGAGACCTCAGGGAGTATAGGGGTGGGTGGGTGCTTGATGCTTCAGACTCATGTCATTGAAGGACATAACATAGTCTGGATTCACAGAGATTCAAACACAGAGCCATTGTCACTTACTAACAGCTCAGGACACCCAGAGCTAACAAGAAATTGCAGTCTCAGCCGGGCTTTAATCACAGCACACACACAGATCTCTGTGAATTCAAAGATGGCCTGATTTACAGAGTGAGTTTTAGGACAGCCCAAGATACACAAAGAAACCCTTTCTTGAAAAACAAAGCAAAACAGCAAAAGAAAGAAAGACAAGGAAAAAGAAAAAAATGGCAGTCTCTTTCCACTCTCTCCTCCATTGGCTCTTAAAGAGCTCTCAAGCTGAACTGGAGACCATGGTGTCACTCAAAACTGGGAAGCCAGAAACCTTAGGGGGGTCACAGGAGTCGGACTGACTGCAGCACTTGATGCCTCAACCCTGCTAATGGCTGTGATATAAGGCATGGTAAAATACGGGCTTTGGCAGAGCACTACTCCCCTTTCTCTATTATTATTGCTACACAACGAAAAGGACCGGGGGGGGGGGTGATGATGTGCAGTCAGTGCTGGTATTGAAATCTCACTGACTCCTTCCGCACTCCTTGTCAATTCCCGACTTTGTCAAATCAACTATCGTGAATCTTTGATGTGGGTTGGCCCTTTAGGAACTCAGAGAAACAAGACAGACAGACCTGTTTCATCCCAGAAACCTCCCAGTTCCTGAGCCCTAGCCCTGGAAGTCTCAAAGCCATCACATCCAGAAATCTCTCTAGTCCCTGCTAGTGGTGAACTCACTTCGTCTTCCCCAGGACCACTAATTATTTCTCCATGTTTTCCTGTGAGATCTGAGGCCAGCTTTCTTCTTCCTCCCTCTGGCCTCTCCACGAACGATCTCCATTCTCTAGACAACATGTCTAGAACCGAGTCTTATAGGCACCGAGAGAGTGTGTCTTGAGGGCAGTTGGCGTTTCTAGGACACGAGTGACATCACAAAATTCCGAGAGCTCTCTGGGATACCGTGGAATTTCCAGAGAAGGGACTGCTGATGTCGTGAGGCACGGCCTTTACCTCCTTGCTGATATTTCTCCCCGAACTGACCGACCGACCGACCGACCGACCGACCAACCGGAACCTGAGGTTTCCTTTCCAGGAGTCTCTCCTCCGACACAGAGGGAGCCATTCAGGATTTCCTCCTTCCAAAACCAGAAATTTCTCTCTGCTTCATTAATATCTTCTCACTACTTCCTGAACCCATGGGGAGTTAGTTAGTTGAACACTCACTTTTTTCATGAATGACCCTTCCTCCCTCTCCTGAACATCTCATATTACTGATTCATACTCAGTAAAACAGTAATATGAGAAATTAGGCCAGGAGGACATGGAAGATGAGGGTTGAGTCTTCTGAAGTGAACAAGCACTTAGGGAAGGCTAAACTTAAGGGAATTTGACTCTGAGTGGCAAGACATGAATAGCTGCTGCCAAGGCACAGATACAGGCACCAACTGGGCCCTCGGCATCCTCCTGCATCATCAGAGCTGTGTGGGAAACTCAGCCCAAAGGAGGGGCCGTGTTCAAAGGGAGAGGGCATTTTCGAGGACAGCGCTGTTTTCTTTTTCTTCTTTCTTTCTTTCTTTCTTTCTTTCTTTCTTTCTTTCTTTCTTTTTTTTTTTCGAGACAGGGTTGTTCTGTAGTTTTTTTTTTTTTTGGAGCCTGTCCTGGAACTAGCTCTTGTAGACCAGGCTGGTCTTGAACTCACATGCTTTCTTTTTTTTTCTATTGGATATTTTTGACTTCTTTATCAAAGATCAGGTGTTCGAAGATGTGTGGATCGATATCCGGGTCTTCTATTCGGTTCCATTGGTCCTCCTGTCTGTTCTTATGCCAGGACCAGGCTGTTTTCAGAACTGTAGCTTACAGAGTGTTCTTGCAGGTGGGGCACAGAAGAGGTTAATTACGGTACCTTAGTTCTTCTGCTTTTCTAGCAGACCGGAGCCCAGCTGACAGGAATCCAGTAGAGATGGTGTCAAGGTTCACACTGACACTAACAGCTGTAACTTGAGCAGGATTTGTGATCCACATGAAATTTGCAATGAATTGCAGCAAATCTGTGACACTCTAACTTGCTCAGGCTCAGTATCTGAACATACAGATGTTTGCAATGATCACTGGCTTCAGGATTTTTTTTTTTTTGTTGTTGTTGTTGTTTTGTTTTTCCACGAGACAGGGTTTCCCCGTAGCTGAAGTTTAACGGCCTGGTGTTTTTGTGACTTACTGCTTCAAAGAACTTCTCCATTTCTTTATCCCTAAGGGAAAAGAAATATAATCACTAAATACATTTAAGTGTCTTTCAACCATTTTAGATCCCTCTGTTGAGAGTTCTCTGTTTAGGTCTGTACTCCATTTTTTAAAATTGGATTATTTGTTCTTTGGATGACCAATTTCTCGACTTCTTTGTGTATTTTGGAGATTAGTGAAGATCTTTTCCCATTTTGTAAGGCCGTCGTTTTGTCTTGTTGGCCATGTTCTTTGCTTTACAGAAGCTTTTCAGTTTCAGGAGGTCTCACTTATTAATTGTTTCTCTCAGTGTCTGTTTTTTTTTCTTTTTTTTTCTTTTTTCTTTCTTTTTTTTTTCTTTTTTTTCTTTTTTTCTTTTTTTCTTTTTTTTCTTCTTCTTCTTTTCTTTTTTTTCTTTTTTTTCTCTCTTTAGTTTTTTTCTTTGTTCTTTTTTTTGTTTTTGTTTTTATTTTTTTTTTCTTTTTTCTTTTTTTTCTTTTTCTCTCAGTGTCTGTGCTACTGGGGTTCTATTTAGCAAGCGTTCTCCTGTGCCAATGTGTTCAAGTGCATTTGATATTTTTATTTTTATATTCTTTTATTGTGGATGAAGTCAATTATTTGAACTCTCAAATATTTTTATTGTTATTATCTCTCTATTTGTTTGCTTATTTGTGGTTGTTCACCAACTTGACTATCTAGAGGAAGTAAAAGTCGTAACAAGGTTTCCGTAGGTGAACCTGCGGAAGGATCATTAACGTGAGAGAGCAGCGGCGGCGGCTCTGCCCGCCCGCTCGCCTGCCTCGCCCGAGTTCTCGCCGGGAGGCGCGCTCCCCGGGTCGCACGTGTGTTGTGCGCACGGAAGTGTGCGTGCGCACGGGCGCGCGTGTCGGTCGTGAGAGAGAGGTCGAGAGAGGGGGAAGGGGGACGGGCGCCGGCTCGCCCGCCCTCCTCGCCCCGTCCGAGGACCCGTGTCTGGCTCTGCCGCTGGCGGCTCACGGCGGACGGCGGCTCTCTTCCCGCTCTCGCTCTCCTCCGTCCACTCCCGCTGCTTGCCTCACCGCACCGCAGCGGCCCGCGGGTGTGTCCCCTCTTTCCCGGGCGCGCGCCTTTCCCTCTCCATCCCTCTTCCCGGGGGAGGATGGGCGAGGGTCTGGCGGCGCCCCGGGCCCCCTCTCGCCGCCGACCTCCGCTCGCGCGCCGTGGCGCCGCGGCGCGCCTGTCGGGGAGGCGGCGGAGGTTGGGCGCACTTTTTTTTCCCCCCTCTCCACCTCCTTCTCCAAAGGACCGGGGTAGACCAGTAGTCCCTCCCACCGGGCGGGAGGCCATTTTTTTCCCCCGGGGATGCGGCGGGTCGACCAGATGTCCCGCTGGACTCTTTTTTTTTTTTTTTTTTTTTTTTTAATGTATAATATATATTATATCTTCCTAGACCTGACGGGTCGACCAGTTGTCTCTGTGCACTTCCTTTTTTTTGACGGACTGGAAGCGGGTCGACCAGTTGTCCGATTAAATATTTGGCCTTAAAATGCTAAGTACCGGGGTCGACCAGTTGGCCTTGTGAACTTGGGTCGACCAGTTGTCTTTTTCCATGTCTTGATTGACTGATGTCATTCTTCAATGTGTTGGTGGTTAGTTTATCTCTTTTGTTCTCTATGCTAACACGCCCCACTCACCAAACACTTTTTTTTTAATTTATTTATTTACTTATTTTTATTTTACTTTTTTATTATTTATTTATTTATACATACATACATACATCCTGTCTATCTGTCCAGATGGGGCAGGGGTAGAAGGGGCTAGCTATGAGAGGAAGGTGCTCGGTGGGCATCCAGTTGTAAATAAGGCTGGGAATAAATAGCTGAATATTAATTCATTTGAGTAATATTAAAACTGTTCAAGTAGAAAACAATTGCTTTCTTTTTCTGTTTGCCCAGAGATCTGACTGACTGCAACTTGGAAAGAAGACGGCCCTGCTGGACAGAGACCTCCCTCCTGCTTTGGGTGGGTCGACCAGTTTACATGTTTATTTCCACGTTTTGTCTTTTATGGATTGAATGGATGTGTCTCTCTCTTTTTTTTTTTTTTTTTGGTTTTTGGAGACAGGGTTTCTCTGTGGCTTTGGAGCCTGTCCTGGAACTAGCACTGTAGACCAGGCTGGTCTCGAACTCACAGAGATCCGCCTACCTCTGCCTCCCGAGTACTGGGATTAAAGGCGTGCGCCACCATCGTCCGGCTCTCATTTTTTTTTTCACGATTGCTTGCTTGCTTGCTTGCTTACTTACTTACTTACTTACTATCTGTTCAGCCCATCTCATTTACTTACTTCTTTAAAAAAAATGACCCACCTAGTTATTTACTTACTTACTTACTTACTTACTTGTTCATTCATTCCTTCACTTCCTTATCTTCTTTCATATATCTGTTTATTTATCTGCTGATTTAGCGTGACTCATTTACTTATTGAATGTTTCAATTATTATTTAGTTTTATTCATTTATTCATTCTTTATGTCTATTTTTATGTATGTATTTACTTACTTTCTTAATTTTTTTTTTACTTTTTAAAATTTACTTAATTTTTTTCTTTCTTTGGGAATGTAGATTCTTTCTTCCTTTCTTCCTTTCTTTCCTTCTTTCTGTCTCCTGACTGTCACTGGCTAAGAAAATGGTGGCCTCCATGTCACTGGTCAGCATAGCAGCTCCTAAAATGGAATTTGATGAAGGGATACATAGATAGATAGATAGATAGATAGATAGATAGATAGATAGATAGATAGATAGATAGATAGATGGGATGCGCACACGCTCACACACACACACACACACACACACACATATGCACGCACGTGCATGACATGTACAGATGGGGGGCGATTCCAATGTTTTCAGAGGAAGGTGCTCGCTGGTAATAATAAATGTGCTGGTAAATAAGGCTGGAAATAGCTGAATATTAAATCATTAAAACTCTTCAAATAAATAAAAAGCAATTCCATTTCTCTCTCTCTCTCTTTCTCACCATATACCAGCACATCTGAACTGACTGCAACATACAAAAGAAGAAGAAACACGGAAAGAAGACATCCCTGCTGGACAGGATCTGAGATGAGAATAAATTCATCGAATGGCTGCCAACAGCATTTCATTGAGAAGAGATTCCACATTTTATGCTGTACAGTTACTTAGTTAGATAGATAGATAAAGAGAGGCCTGTGAACTGGGGTGGGCTGTGGCTTCTCAGGTCACCTCAGGTCAGGGAGGGGCTGAGGAGTGTCCCATTGGCCTTGACAATAGGCAGGAGTCAGAGGTTAATGTCAGGGCAGGGCCTGAGAGTTCCTCAAAGGGAATGAATGGAGACCCTTGCTTACCTAAGAAATGCCTGACCTTGGAAAAGGACTTGTGGAAAGCGGGCCCTTGAAACTGTGGTTTCACGTCTTACTAGAAAGCTCCCTCTTGGAAGGGAAAGTCATCGTGATATCTTACTCTTTTCCCAAGGATACCCTACCTACCCTTCTGATCATTCTTACTGAATTAAGTCTTCCACTGCAAATAAATAAATAAATAAATAAATAATAAATGAAGTGGGTGAGTGAGTGAGTGAGTGAGTGAGTGAGTAAGTAAGTAAGTAAACAAGCAAATACGTGGATGGACAAATAAATACAAAGTTTGCTGTTGTTGACTGACTTTTGATTTCATAATGAATCTCTCTCTCTCTCTCTCTCTCTCTCTCTCTCTCACACACACACACACACACACACACACACTAAATATACAATAAAAGGAAGCATAACACCTTTACTCAGGGGGCAGAGTGAACTCTGAAAGTTTTCCAGGCGGGGGGGGGGGGAGAGACAGAATATAAGAACAAAATGAGAAACAAGGAAAAATAGTGTTGGCTGGCTGGCCGGCTTTCAGTTCCCTGACAGAAATGAGCACATTGTGGAGGAAACACAAAGTTGTTACACTATGTGGGTGTGATGAGGAGAGATTGTGAGTGAGTGTCCTGTCAGAACAAAGTTAGTCCCATAGTTGATGAAATTCATTATCCCAAAACTTCAGCAGAATATATCCCAAGTTTGCAAATGTGTGATCAGCTTGTGACAGGTTGGGCTGGAGATGCTGAGAACTGGGGAGCCCTCGATGCAAGAGCAGACACTCATTCCCATGAAGAGGGAGAGAGGGAGGGAGGGAGGGAGGGAGGGATCATTCATTCCTATACTCAAGTTTAAAGAAAGATGAGTGGCTATCTATGGAGAGACCACTCACAGATATGAAAAATCATTTCCTAAAAATCAAATTTCTCAGTCAGTATGCAACTGCTATGGTGCTTCTCCTAGATAGAGCAAAACACACAAACAAACTGATTCCTTGATCTAGAGCCACAGTGCACATGCTGTGGAAAAGGGGACATGGCCAACTTGAATCACAATATTCATCAGAGCATGAAAAGAGCGTAAAAAGGACACAGAGGAGAGATAATTGTGGTCCTTCCTTCCTCCCTCCCTCCCTCCCTCCCTCCCTCCCTCCCTCCCTCCCTCCCTCCCTCCTTCCCTCAGGAAGTGACTGACAGATGAGACTTTGTCCAAGCAGGTTCTGTCTGAAATACCAGACTTGAGTTTCCCCCTCTGTGGGTATTAGCTAATCAGTCCTCCCTTCTTTCTGTAGGAAGGTGGTGCATGTCTCTCAGAACTTACCTGGTTTCCTCTGCACCAGGTGAACCAGGGAAAAGCTTTCTAAGCCTTATTCAGACCCATAGAGGCTGCGCTGTGTGTGACTTCAGAGACCTCAGGGAGTATAGGGGTGGGTGGGTGCTTGATGCTTCAGACTCATGTCATTGAAGGACATAACATAGTCTGGATTCACAGAGATTCACAACACAGAGCCATTGTCACTTACTAACAGCTCAGGACACCCAGAGCTAACAAGAAATTGCAGTCTCAGCCGGGCTTTAATCACAGCACACACACAGGTCTCTGTGAATTCAAAGATGGCCTGATTTACAGAGTGAGTTTTAGGACAGCCCAAGATACACAAAGAAACCCTTTCTTGAAAAACAAAGCAAAACAGCAAAAGAAAGAAAGACAAGGAAAAAGAAAAAAATGGCAGTCTCTTTCCACTCTCTCCTCCATTGGCTCTTAAAGAGCTCTCAAGCTGAACTGGAGACCATGGTGTCACTCAAAACTGGGAAGCCAGAAACCTTAGGGGGGTCACAGGAGTCGGACTGACTGCAGCACTTGATGCCTCAACCCTGCTAATGGCTGTGATATAAGGCATGGTAAAATACGGGCTTTGGCAGAGCACTACTCCCCTTTCTCTATTATTATTGCTACACAACGAAAAGGACCGGGGGGGGGGGTGTGATGATGTGCAGTCAGTGCTGGTATTGAAATCTCACTGACTCCTTCCGCACTCCTTGTCAATTCCCGACTTTGTCAAATCAACTATCGTGAATCTTTGATGTGGGTTGGCCCTTTAGGAACTCAGAGAAACAAGACAGACAGACCTGTTTCATCCCAGAAACCTCCCAGTTCCTGAGCCCTAGCCCTGGAAGTCTCAAAGCCATCACATCCAGAAATCTCTCTAGTCCCTGCTAGTGGTGAACTCACTTCGTCTTCCCCAGGACCACTAATTATTTCTCCATGTTTTCCTGTGAGATCTGAGGCCAGCTTTCTTCTTCCTCCCTCTGGCCTCTCCACGAACGATCTCCATTCTCTAGACAACATGTCTAGAACCGAGTCTTATAGGCACCGAGAGAGTGTGTCTTGAGGGCAGTTGGCGTTTCTAGGACACGAGTGACATCACAAAATTCCGAGAGCTCTCTGGGATACCGTGGAATTTCCAGAGAAGGGACTGCTGATGTCGTGAGGCACGGCCTTTACCTCCTTGCTGATATTTCTCCCCGAACTGACCGACCGACCGACCGACCGACCGACCAACCGGAACCTGAGGTTTCCTTTCCAGGAGTCTCTCCTCCGACACAGAGGGAGCCATTCAGGATTTCCTCCTTCCAAAACCAGAAATTTCTCTCTGCTTCATTAATATCTTCTCACTACTTCCTGAACCCATGGGGAGTTAGTTAGTTGAACACTCACTTTTTTCATGAATGACCCTTCCTCCCTCTCCTGAACATCTCATATTACTGATTCATACTCAGTAAAACAGTAATATGAGAAATTAGGCCAGGAGGACATGGAAGATGAGGGTTGAGTCTTCTGAAGTGAACAAGCACTTAGGGAAGGCTAAACTTAAGGGAATTTGACTCTGAGTGGCAAGACATGAATTGCTGCTGCCAAGGCACAGATACAGGCACCAACTGGGCCCTAGGCATCCTCCTGCATCATCAGAGCTGTGTGGGAAACTCAGCCCAAAGGAGGGGCCGTGTTCAAAGGGAGAGGGCATTTTCGAGGACAGCACTGTTTTCTTTTTCTTCTTTCTTTCTTTCTTTCTTTCTTTCTTTTTTTTTTTTCGAGACAGGGTTGTTCTGTAGTTTTTTTTTTTTGGAGCCTGTCCTGGAACTAGCTCTTGTAGACCAGGCTGGTCTTGAACTCACATGCTTTCTTTTTTTTTTCTAGTGGATATTTTTGACTTCTTTATCAAAGATCAGGTGTTCGAAGATGTGTGGATCGATATCCGGGTCTTCTATTCGGTTCCATTGGTCCTCCTGTCTGTTCTTATGCCAGGACCAGGCTGTTTTCAGAACTGTAGCTTACAGAGTGTTCTTGCAGGTGGGGCACAGAAGAGGTTAATTACGGTACCTTAGTTCTTCTGCTTTTCTAGCAGACCGGAGCCCAGCTGACAGGAATCCAGTAGAGATGGTGTCAAGGTTCACACTGACACTAACAGCTGTAACTTGAGCAGGATTTGTGATCCACATGAAATTTGCAATGAATTGCAGCAAATCTGTGACACTCTAACTTGCTCAGGCTCAGTATCTGAACATACAGATGTTTGCAATGATCACTGGCTTCAGGATTTTTTTTGTTGTTGTTGTTGTTGTTGTTTTGTTTTTCCACGAGACAGGGTTTCCCTGTAGCTGAAGTTTAACGGCCTGGTGTTTTTGTGACTTACTGCTTCAAAGAACTTCTCCATTTCTTTATCCCTAAGGGAAAAGAAATATAATCACTAAATACATTTAAGTGTCTTTCAACCATTTTAGATCCCTCTGTTGAGAGTTCTCTGTTTAGGTCTGTACTCCATTTTTTAAAATTGGATTATTTGTTCTTTGGATGACCAATTTCTCGACTTCTTTGTGTATTTTGGAGATTAGTGAAGATCTTTTCCCATTCTGTAAGGCCGTCGTTTTGTCTTGTTGGCCATGTTCTTTGCTTTACAGAAGCTTTTCAGTTTCAGGAGGTCTCACTTATTAATTGTTTCTCTCAGTGTCTGTTTTTTTTCTTTTTTTTTTCTTTTTTCTTTCTTTTTTTTTCTTTTTTTTCTTTTTTTCTTTTTTTCTTTTTTTTCTTCTTCTTCTTTTCTTTTTTTTTCTTTTTTTTCTCTCTTTAGTTTTTTTCTTTGTTCTTTTTTTTTGTTTTGTTTTTCTTTTTTTTTCTTTTTTCTTTTTTTTCTTTTTCTCTCAGTGTCTGTGCTTCTGGGGTTCTATTTAGCAAGCGTTCTCCTGTGCCAATGTGTTCAAGTGCATTTGATATTTTTATTTTTATATTCTTTTATTGTGGATGAAGTCAATTATTTGAACTCTCAAATATTTTTATTGTTATTATCTCTCTATTTGTTTGCTTATTTGTGGTTGTTCACCAACTTGACTATCTAGAGGAAGTAAGAGTCGTAACAAGGTTTCCGTAGGTGAACCTGCGGAAGGATCATTAACGTGAGAGAGCAGCGGCGGCGGCTCTGCCCGCCCGCTCGCCTGCCTCGCCCGAGTTCTCGCCGGGAGGCGCGCTCCCCGGGTCGCACGTGTGTTGTGCGCACGGAAGTGTGCGTGCGCACGGGCGCGCGTGTCGGTCGTGAGAGAGAGGTCGAGAGAGGGGGAAGGGGGACGGGCGCCGGCTCGCCCGCCCTCCTCGCCCCGTCCGAGGACCCGTGTCTGGCTCTGCCGCTGGCGGCTCACGGCGGACGGCGGCTCTCTTCCCGCTCTCGCTCTCCTCCGTCCACTCCCGCTGCTTGCCTCACCGCACCGCAGCGGCCCGCGGGTGTGTCCCCTCTTTCCCGGGCGCGCGCCTTTCCCTCTCCATCCCTCTTCCCGGGGGAGGATGGGCGAGGGTCTGGCGGCGCCCCGGGCCCCCTCTCGCCGCCGACCTCCGCTCGCGCGCCGTGGCGCCGTGGCGCGCCTGTCGGGGAGGCGGCGGAGGTTGGGCGCACTTTTTTTTCCCCCCTCTCCACCTCCTTCTCCAAAGGACCGGGGTAGACCAGTAGTCCCTCCCACCGGGCGGGAGGCCATTTTTTTCCCCCGGGGATGCGGCGGGTCGACCAGATGTCCCGCTGGACTCTTTTTTTTTTTTTTTTTTTTTTTTTTTTTTTAAATGTATAATATACGTTTTATCTTCCTAGACCTGACGGGTCGACCAGTTGTCTCTGTGCACTTCCTTTTTTTTGACGGACTGGAAGCGGGTCGACCAGTTGTCCGATTAAATATTTGGCCTTAAAATGCTAAGTACCGGGGTCGACCAGTTGGCCTTGTGAACTTGGGTCGACCAGTTGTCTTTTTCCATGTCTTGATTGACTGATGTCATTCTTCAGTGTGTTGGTGGTTAGTTTATCTCTTTTGTTCTCGATGCCAACACGCCCCACTCACCAAACACTTTTTTTTTAATTTATTTATTTACTTATTTTTATTTTACTTTTTTATTATTTATTTATTTATACATACATACATACATCCTGTCTATCTGTCCAGATGGGGCAGGGGTAGAAGGGGCTAGCTATGAGAGGAAGGTGCTCGGTGGGCATCCAGTTGTAAATAAGGCTGGGAATAAATAGCTGAATATTAATTCATTTGAGTAATATTAAAACTGTTCAAGTAGAAAACAATTGCTTTCTTTTTCTGTTTGCCCAGAGATCTGACTGACTGCAACTTGGAAAGAAGACGGCCCTGCTGGACAGAGACCTCCCTCCTGCTTTGGGTGGGTCGACCAGTTTACATGTTTATTTCCACGTTTTGTCTTTTATGGATTGAATAGATGTGTCTCTCTCTCTTTTTTTTTTTTTTTTTGGTTTTTCGAGACAGGGTTTCTCTGTGGCTTTGGAGCCTGTCCTGGAACTAGCACTGTAGACCAGGCTGGTCTCGAACTCACAGAGATCCGCCTACCTCTGCCTCCCGAGTACTGGGATTAAAGGCGTGCGCCACCATCGCCCGGCTCTCATTTTTTTTTTCACGATTGCTTGCTTGCTTGCTTGCTTACTTACTTACTTACTTACTATCTGTTCAGCCCATCTCATTTACTTACTTCTTTAAAAAAAATGACCCACCTAGTTATTTACTTACTTACTTACTTACTTACTTACTTGTTCATTCATTCCTTCACTTCCTTATCTTCTTTCATATATCTGTTTATTTATCTGCTGATTTAGCGTGACTCATTTACTTATTGAATGTTTCAATTATTATTTAGTTTTATTCATTTATTCATTCTTTATGTCTATTTTTATGTATGTATTTACTTACTTTCTTAATTTTTTTTTTACTTTTTAAAATTTACTTAATTTTTTTCTTTCTTTGGGAATGTAGATTCTTTCTTCCTTTCTTCCTTTCTTTCCTTCTTTCTGTCTCCTGACTGTCACTGGCTAAGAAAATGGTGGCCTCCATGTCACTGGTCAGCATAGCAGCTCCTAAAATGGAATTTGATGAAGGGATACATAGATAGATAGATAGATAGATAGATAGATAGATAGATAGATAGATAGATAGATAGATAGATGGGATGCGCACACGCTCACACACACACACACACACACACACACATATGCACGCACGTGCATGACATGTACAGATGGGGGGCGATTCCAATGTTTTCAGAGGAAGGTGCTCGCTGGTAATAATAAATGTGCTGGTAAATAAGGCTGGAAATAGCTGAATATTAAATCATTAAAACTCTTCAAATAAATAAAAAGCAATTCCATTTCTCTCTCTCTCTCTTTCTCACCATATACCAGCACATCTGAACTGACTGCAACATACAAAAGAAGAAGAAACACGGAAAGAAGACATCCCTGCTGGACAGGATCTGAGATGAGAATAAATTCATCGAATGGCTGCCAACAGCATTTCATTGAGAAGAGATTCCACATTTTATGCTGTACAGTTACTTAGTTAGATAGATAGATAAAGAGAGGCCTGTGAACTGGGGTGGGCTGTGGCTTCTCAGGTCACCTCAGGTCAGGGAGGGGCTGAGGAGTGTCCCATTGGCCTTGACAATAGGCAGGAGTCAGAGGTTAATGTCAGGGCAGGGCCTGAGAGTTCCTCAAAGGGAATGAATGGAGACCCTTGCTTACCTAAGAAATGCCTGACCTTGGAAAAGGACTTGTGGAAAGCGGGCCCTTGAAACTGTGGTTTCACGTCTTACTAGAAAGCTCCCTCTTGGAAGGGAAAGTCATCGTGATATCTTACTCTTTTCCCAAGGATACCCTACCTACCCTTCTGATCATTCTTACTGAATTAAGTCTTCCACTGCAAATAAATAAATAAATAAATAAATAATAAATGAAGTGGGTGAGTGAGTGAGTGAGTGAGTGAGTAAGTAAGTAAGTAAGTAAGTAAACAAGCAAATACGTGGATGGACAAATAAATACAAAGTTTGCTGTTGTTGACTGACTTTTGATTTCATAATGAATCTCTCTCTCTCTCTCTCTCTCACACACACACACACACACACACACACACACTAAATATACAATAAAAGGAAGCATAACACCTTTACTCAGGGGGCAGAGTGAACTCTGAAAGTTTTCCAGGCGGGGGGGGGGGGAGAGACAGAATATAAGAACAAAATGAGAAACAAGGAAAAATAGTGTTGGCTGGCTGGCCGGCTTTCAGTTCCCTGACAGAAATGAGCACATTGTGGAGGAAACACAAAGTTGTTACACTATGTGGGTGTGATGAGGAGAGATTGTGAGTGAGTGTCCTGTCAGAACAAAGTTAGTCCCATAGTTGATGAAATTCATTATCCCAAAACTTCAGCAGAATATATCCCAAGTTTGCAAATGTGTGATCACCTTGTGACAGGTTGGGCTGGAGATGCTGAGAACTGGGGAGCCCTCAATGCAAGAGCAGACACTCATTCCCATGAAGAGGGAGAGAGGGAGGGAGGGAGGGAGGGAGGGATCATTCATTCCTATACTCAAGTTTAAAGAAAGATGAGTGGCTATCTATGGAGAGACCACTCACAGATATGAAAAATCATTTCCTAAAAATCAAATTTCTCAGTCAGTATGCAACTGCTATGGTGCTTCTCCTAGATAGAGCAAAACACACAAACAAACTGATTCCTTGATCTAGAGCCACAGTGCACATGCTGTGGAAAAGGGGACATGGCCAACTTGAATCACAATATTCATCAGAGCATGAAAAGAGCGTAAAAAGGACACAGAGGAGAGATAATTGTGGTCCTTCCTTCCTCCCTCCCTCCCTCCCTCCCTCCCTCCCTCCCTCCTTCCCTCAGGAAGTGACTGACAGATGAGACTTTGTCCAAGCAGGTTCTGTCTGAAATACCAGACTTGAGTTTCCCCCTCTGTGGGTATTAGCTAATCAGTCCTCCCTTCTTTCTGTAGGAAGGTGGTGCATGTCTCTCAGAACTTACCTGGTTTCCTCTGCACCAGGTGAACCAGGGAAAAGCTTTCTAAGCCTTATTCAGACCCATAGAGGCTGCGCTGTGTGTGACTTCAGAGACCTCAGGGAGTATAGGGGTGGGTGGGTGCTTGATGCTTCAGACTCATGTCATTGAAGGACATAACATAGTCTGGATTCACAGAGATTCACAACACAGAGCCATTGTCACTTACTAACAGCTCAGGACACCCAGAGCTAACAAGAAATTGCAGTCTCAGCCGGGCTTTAATCACAGCACACACACAGATCTCTGTGAATTCAAAGATGGCCTGATTTACAGAGTGAGTTTTAGGACAGCCCAAGATACACAAAGAAACCCTTTCTTGAAAAACAAAGCAAAACAGCAAAAGAAAGAAAGACAAGGAAAAAGAAAAAAATGGCAGTCTCTTTCCACTCTCTCCTCCATTGGCTCTTAAAGAGCTCTCAAGCTGAACTGGAGACCATGGTGTCACTCAAAACTGGGAAGCCAGAAACCTTAGGGGGGTCACAGGAGTCGGACTGACTGCAGCACTTGATGCCTCAACCCTGCTAATGGCTGTGATATAAGGCATGGTAAAATACGGGCTTTGGCAGAGCACTACTCCCCTTTCTCTATTATTATTGCTACACAACGAAAAGGACCGGGGGGGGGGGGTGATGATGTGCAGTCAGTGCTGGTATTGAAATCTCACTGACTCCTTCCGCACTCCTTGTCAATTCCCGACTTTGTCAAATCAACTATCGTGAATCTTTGATGTGGGTTGGCCCTTTAGGAACTCAGAGAAACAAGACAGACAGACCTGTTTCATCCCAGAAACCTCCCAGTTCCTGAGCCCTAGCCCTGGAAGTCTCAAAGCCATCACATCCAGAAATCTCTCTAGTCCCTGCTAGTGGTGAACTCACTTCGTCTTCCCCAGGACCACTAATTATTTCTCCATGTTTTCCTGTGAGATCTGAGGCCAGCTTTCTTCTTCCTCCCTCTGGCCTCTCCACGAACGATCTCCATTCTCTAGACAACATGTCTAGAACCGAGTCTTATAGGCACCGAGAGAGTGTGTCTTGAGGGCAGTTGGCGTTTCTAGGACACGAGTGACATCACAAAATTCCGAGAGCTCTCTGGGATACCGTGGAATTTCCAGAGAAGGGACTGCTGATGTCGTGAGGCACGGCGTTTACCTCCTTGCTGATATTTCTCCCCGAACTGACCGACCGACCGACCGACCGACCGACCAACCGGAACCTGAGGTTTCCTTTCCAGGAGTCTCTCCTCCGACACAGAGGGAGCCATTCAGGATTTCCTCCTTCCAAAACCAGAAATTTCTCTCTGCTTCATTAATATCTTCTCACTACTTCCTGAACCCATGGGGAGTTAGTTAGTTGAACACTCACTTTTTTCATGAATGACCCTTCCTCCCTCTCCTGAACATCTCATATTACTGATTCATACTCAGTAAAACAGTAATATGAGAAATTAGGCCAGGAGGACATGGAAGATGAGGGTTGAGTCTTCTGAAGTGAACAAGCACTTAGGGAAGGCTAAACTTAAGGGAATTTGACTCTGAGTGGCAAGACATGAATTGCTGCTGCCAAGGCACAGATACAGGCACCAACTGGGCCCTAGGCATCCTCCTGCATCATCAGAGCTGTGTGGGAAACTCAGCCCAAAGGAGGGGCCGTGTTCAAAGGGAGAGGGCATTTTCGAGGACAGCACTGTTTTCTTTTTCTTCTTTCTTTCTTTCTTTCTTTCTTTCTTTCTTTCTTTCTTTCTTTTTTTTTTTCGAGACAGGGTTGTTCTGTAGTTTTTTTTTTTTTGGAGCCTTTCCTGGAACTAGCTCTTGTAGACCAGGCTGGTCTTGAACTCACATGCTTTCTTTTTTTTTCTATTGGATATTTTTGACTTCTTTATCAAAGATCAGGTGTTCGAAGATGTGTGGATCGATATCCGGGTCTTCTATTCGGTTCCATTGGTCCTCCTGTCTGTTCTTATGCCAGGACCAGGCTGTTTTCAGAACTGTAGCTTACAGAGTGTTCTTGCAGGTGGGGCACAGAAGAGGTTAATTATGGTACCTTAGTTCTTCTGCTTTTCTAGCAGACCGGAGCCCAGCTGACAGGAATCCAGTAGAGATGGTGTCAAGGTTCACACTGACACTAACAGCTGTAACTTGAGCAGGATTTGTGATCCACATGAAATTTGCAATGAATTGCAGCAAATCTGTGACACTCTAACTTGCTCAGGCTCAGTATCTGAACATACAGATGTTTGCAATGATCACTGGCTTCAGGATTTTTTTTGTTGTTGTTGTTGTTGTTTTGTTTTTCCACGAGACAGGGTTTCCCTGTAGCTGAAGTTTAACGGCCTGGTGTTTTTGTGACTTACTGCTTCAAAGAACTTCTCCATTTCTTTATCCCTAAGGGAAAAGAAATATAATCACTAAATACATTTAAATGTCTTTCAACCATTTTAGATCCCTCTGTTGAGAGTTCTCTGTTTAGGTCTGTACTCCATTTTTTAAAATTGGATTATTTGTTCTTTGGATGACCAATTTCTCGACTTCTTTGTGTATTTTGGAGATTAGTGAAGATCTTTTCCCATTCTGTAAGGCCGTCGTTTTGTCTTGTTGGCCATGTTCTTTGCTTTACAGAAGCTTTTCAGTTTCAGGAGGTCTCACTTATTAATTGTTTCTCTCAGTGTCTGTTTTTTTTTCTTTTTTTTTCTTTTTTCTTTCTTTTTTTTCTTTTTTTTCTTTTTTTCTTTTTTTCTTTTTTTTCTTCTTCTTCTTTTCTTTTTTTTTCTTTTTTTTCTCTCTTTAGTTTTTTTCTTTGTTCTTTTTTTTTTGTTTTGTTTTTCTTTTTTTTTCTTTTTTCTTTTTTTTCTTTTTCTCTCAGTGTCTGTGCTACTGGGGTTCTATTTAGCAAGCGTTCTCCTGTGCCAATGTGTTCAAGTGCATTTGATATTTTTATTTTTATATTCTTTTATTGTGGATGAAGTCAATTATTTGAACTCTCAAATATTTTTATTGTTATTATCTCTCTATTTGTTTGCTTATTTGTGGTTGTTCACCAACTTGACTATCTAGAGGAAGTAAAAGTCGTAACAAGGTTTCCGTAGGTGAACCTGCGGAAGGATCATTAACGTGAGAGAGCAGCGGCGGCGGCTCTGCCCGCCCGCTCGCCTGCCTCACCCGAGTTCTCGCCGGGAGGCGCGCTCCCCGGGTCGCACGTGTGTTGTGCGCACGGAAGTGTGCGTGCGCACGGGCGGGCGTGGCGGTCGTGAGAGAGAGGTCGAGAGAGGGGGAAGGGGGACGGGCGCCGGCTCGCCCGCCCTCCTCGCCCCGTCCGAGGACCCGTGTCTGGCTCTGCCGCTGGCGGCTCACGGCGGACGGCGGCTCTCTTCCCGCTCTCGCTCTCCTCCGTCCACTCCCGCTGCTTGCCTCACCGCACCGCAGCGGCCCGCGGGTGTGTCCCCTCTTTCCCGGGCGCGCACCTTTCCCTCTCCATCCCTCTTCCCGGGGGAGGATGGGCGAGGGTCTGGCGGCGCCCCGGGCCCCCTCTCGCCGCCGACCTCCGCTCGCGCGCCGTGGCGCCGCGGCGCGCCTGTCGGGGAGGCGGCGGAGGTTGGGCGCACTTTTTTTTCCCCCCTCTCCACCTCCTTCTCCAAAGGACCGGGGTAGACCAGTAGTCCCTCCCACCGGGCGGGAGGCCATTTTTTTCCCCCGGGGATGCGGCGGGTCGATGTCCCGCTGGACTCTTTTTTTTTTTTTTTTAATGTATAATATATATTATATCTTCCTAGACCTGACGGGTCGACCAGTTGTCTCTGTGCACTTCCTTTTTTTTGACGGACTGGAAGCGGGTCGACCAGTTGTCCGATGAAATATTTGGCCTTAAAATGCTAAGTACCGGGGTCGACCAGTTGGCCTTGTGAACTTGGGTCGACCAGTTGTCTTTTTCCATGTCTTGATTGACTGATGTCATTCTTCAATGTGTTGGTGGTTAGTTTATCTCTTTTGTTCTCTATGCCAACACGCCCCACTCACCAAACACTTTTTTTAAATTTATTTATTCACTTATTTTTATTTTACTTTTTTATTATTTATTTATTTATACATACATACATACATCCTGTCTATCTGTCCAGATGGGGCAGGGGTAGAAGGGGCTAGCTATGAGAGGAAGGTGCTCGGTGGGCATCCAGTTGTAAATAAGGCTGGGAATAAATAGCTGAATATTAATTCATTTGAGTAATATTAAAACTGTTCAAGTAGAAAACAATTGCTTTCTTTTTCTGTTTGCCCAGAGATCTGACTGACTGCAACTTGGAAAGAAGACGGCCCTGCTGGACAGAGACCTCCCTCCTGCTTTGGGTGGGTCGACCAGTTTACATGTTTATTTCCACGTTTTGTCTTTTATGGATTGAATGGATGTGTCTCTCTCTCTTTTTTTTTTTTTTTTGGTTTTTCGAGACAGGGTTTCTCTGTGGCTTTGGAGCCTGTCCTGGAACTAGCACTGTAGACCAGGCTGGTCTCGAACTCACAGAGATCCGCCTACCTCTGCCTCCCGAGTACTGGGATTAAAGGCGTGCGCCACCATCGCCCGGCTCTCATTTTTTTTTTCACGATTGCTTGCTTGCTTGCTTGCTTACTTACTTACTTACTTACTATCTGTTCAGCCCATCTCATTTACTTACTTCTTTAAAAAAAATGACCCACCTAGTTATTTACTTACTTACTTACTTACTTACTTGTTCATTCATTCCTTCACTTCCTTATCTTCTTTCATATATCTGTTTATTTATCTGCTGATTTAGCGTGACTCATTTACTTATTGAATGTTTCAATTATTATTTAGTTTTATTCATTTATTCATTCTTTATGTCTATTTTTATGTATGTATTTACTTACTTTCTTAATTTTTTTTTTACTTTTTAAAATTTACTTAATTTTTTTCTTTCTTTGGGAATGTAGATTCTTTCTTCCTTTCTTCCTTTCTTTCCTTCTTTCTGTCTCCTGACTGTCACTGGCTAAGAAAATGGTGGCCTCCATGTCACTGGTCAGCATAGCAGCTCCTAAAATGGAATTTGATGAAGGGATACATAGATAGATAGATAGATAGATAGATAGATAGATAGATAGATAGATAGATAGATGGGATGCACACACGCTCACACACACACACACACACACACACACACACATATGCACGCACGTGCATGACATGTACAGATGGGGGGCGATTCCAATGTTTTCAGAGGAAGGTGCTCGCTGGTAATAATAAATGTGCTGGTAAATAAGGCTGGAAATAGCTGAATATTAAATCATTAAAACTCTTCAAATAAATAAAAAGCAATTCCATTTCTCTCTCTCTCTCTTTCTCACCATATACCAGCACATCTGAACTGACTGCAACATACAAAAGAAGAAGAAACACGGAAAGAAGACATCCCTGCTGGACAGGATCTGAGATGAGAATAAATTCATCGAATGGCTGCCAACAGCATTTCATTGAGAAGAGATTCCACATTTTATGCTGTACAGTTACTTAGTTAGATAGATAGATAAAGAGAGGCCTGTGAACTGGGGTGGGCTGTGGCTTCTCAGGTCACCTCAGGTCAGGGAGGGGCTGAGGAGTGTCCCATTGGCCTTGACAATAGGCAGGAGTCAGAGGTTAATGTCAGGGCAGGGCCTGAGAGTTCCTCAAAGGGAATGAATGGAGACCCTTGCTTACCTAAGAAATGCCTGACCTTGGAAAAGGACTTGTGGAAAGCGGGCCCTTGAAACTGTGGTTTCACGTCTTACTAGAAAGCTCCCTCTTGGAAGGGAAAGTCATCGTGATATCTTACTCTTTTCCCAAGGATACCCTACCTACCCTTCTGATCATTCTTACTGAATTAAGTCTTCCACTGCAAATAAATAAATAAATAAATAAATAATAAATGAAGTGGGTGAGTGAGTGAGTGAGTGAGTAAGTAAGTAAGTAAGTAAGTAAACAAGCAAATACGTGGATGGACAAATAAATACAAAGTTTGCTGTTGTTGACTGACTTTTGATTTCATAATGAATCTCTCTCTCTCTCTCTCACACACACACACACACACACACACACACACACACACACTAAATATACAATAAAAGGAAGCATAACACCTTTACTCAGGGGGCAGAGTGAACTCTGAAAGTTTTCCAGGCGGGGGGGGGGGGAGAGACAGAATATAAGAACAAAATGAGAAACAAGGAAAAATAGTGTTGGCTGGCTGGCCGGCTTTCAGTTCCCTGACAGAAATGAGCACATTGTGGAGGAAACACAAAGTTGTTACACTATGTGGGTGTGATGAGGAGAGATTGTGAGTGAGTGTCCTGTCAGAACAAAGTTAGTCCCATAGTTGATGAAATTCATTATCCCAAAACTTCAGCAGAATATATCCCAAGTTTGCAAATGTGTGATCAGCTTGTGACAGGTTGGGCTGGAGATGCTGAGAACTGGGGAGCCCTCAATGCAAGAGCAGACACTCATTCCCATGAAGAGGGAGAGAGGGAGGGAGGGAGGGAGGGAGGGAGGGAGGGATCATTCATTCCTATACTCAAGTTTAAAGAAAGATGAGTGGCTATCTATGGAGAGACCACTCACAGATATGAAAAATCATTTCCTAAAAATCAAATTTCTCAGTCAGTATGCAACTGCTATGGTGCTTCTCCTAGATAGAGCAAAACACACAAACAAACTGATTCCTTGATCTAGAGCCACAGTGCACATGCTGTGGAAAAGGGGACATGGCCAACTTGAATCACAATATTCATCAGAGCATGAAAAGAGCGTAAAAAGGACACAGAGGAGAGATAATTTTGGTCCTTCCTTCCTCCCTCCCTCCTTCCCTCCCTCGCTCCCTCCCTCCTTCCCTCAGGAAGTGACTGACAGATGAGACTTTGTCCAAGCAGGTTCTGTCTGAAATACCAGACTTGAGTTTCCCCCTCTGTGGGTATTAGCTAATCAGTCCTCCCTTCTTTCTGTAGGAAGGTGGTGCATGTCTCTCAGAACTTACCTGGTTTCCTCTGCACCAGGTGAACCAGGGAAAAGCTTTCTAAGCCTTATTCAGACCCATAGAGGCTGCGCTGTGTGTGACTTCAGAGACCTCAGGGAGTATAGGGGTGGGTGGGTGCTTGATGCTTCAGACTCATGTCATTGAAGGACATAACATAGTCTGGATTCACAGAGATTCACAACACAGAGCCATTGTCACTTACTAACAACTCAGGACACCCAGAGCTAACAAGAAATTGCAGTCTCAGCCGGGCTTTAATCACAGCACACACACAGATCTCTGTGAATTCAAAGATGGCCTGATTTACAGAGTGAGTTTTAGGACAGCCCAAGATACACAAAGAAACACTTTCTTGAAAAACAAAGCAAAACAGCAAAAGAAAGAAAGACAAGGAAAAAGAAAAAAAATGGCAGTCTCTTTCCACTCTCTCCTCCATTGGCTCTTAAAGAGCTCTCAAGCTGAACTGGAGACCATGGTGTCACTCAAAACTGGGAAGCCAGAAACCTTAGGGGGGTCACAGGAGTCGGACTGACTGCAGCACTTGATGCCTCAACCCTGCTAATGGCTGTGATATAAGGCATGGTAAAATACGGGCTTTGGCAGAGCACTACTCCCCTTTCTCTATTATTATTGCTACACAACGAAAAGGACCGGGGGGGGGGGGGGTGATGATGTGCAGTCAGTGCTGGTATTGAAATCTCACTGACTCCTTCCGCACTCCTTGTCAATTCCCGACTTTGTCAAATCAACTATCGTGAATCTTTGATGTGGGTTGGCCCTTTAGGAACTCAGAGAAACAAGACAGACAGACCTGTTTCATCCCAGAAACCTCCCAGTTCCTGAGCCCTAGCCCTGGAAGTCTCAAAGCCATCACATCCAGAAATCTCTCTAGTCCCTGCTAGTGGTGAACTCACTTCGTCTTCCCCAGGACCACTAATTATTTCTCCATGTTTTCCTGTGAGATCTGAGGCCAGCTTTCTTCTTCCTCCCTCTGGCCTCTCCACGAACGATCTCCATTCTCTAGACAACATGTCTAGAACCGAGTCTTTTTTTTTTTTTTTTTTTTTTTTTTAAATTTTTTTATTGATAAAAGGAGGATAAAGAAAAGAAAAAAAAACAAATTTCCACCTCCTCCCACCAGCCTCCCATTTCCCTCCCCCTCCTCCCACTCTTCTCCCCCTCCTCCCACTCTTCTCCCCCTCCTCCCACCCCTCTCCCCTTCCCCCCACTCCTCTCCCCCTCCCTTTCCAGTCCAAAGAGCTGTCAGGGTTCCCTGCCCTGTGGCACGTCCTAGGTCCTCCCCCCTCCATCCATATCTAGGAAGGTGAACATCCAGACTGGCTAGACTCCCACCAAGCCAGCACATTGCATAGGATCAAAACCGCGTGCCATTGTCCTTGGCGTCTCATCAGCCCTCATTGTTCGCCATGTTCCGAGAGTCCAGTTTTATCCCATGCTTTTTCTGATAACAGTCCAGCTGGCCTTGGTGAGCTCCCAGTAGATCATCTCCACTGTCTCAGTGGGTGGGTGCACTCCTCGTGGTCCCGACATCTTTGCTCATGTTCTCACTCCTTCTGCTCCTCATTGGGACCTTGGGAGCTCAGTCCAGTGCTCCAGTGTGGGTCTCTGTCTCTATCTCCATCCATCGCCAGATGCAAGTTCTAGGATGATATGCAATATATTCGTCAGTATTGCTCTAGGGTAGGGTCATTTCAGGTTCCCTATCCTCAGCTGCCCAGGGAACTAACTGGGGACCTCAGCTTGGGCACCTGGGAGCCCCTCTAGGGTCAAGTCTCCTGCCCACCCTAAAGTGGGTCCCTTAACTAAGAATTGTGGTTCCGTGCTCCCCTATCCAACCTTCCTTTGTCCCGATCCTCCTGTTTCCCCAAGTCCACCCTCCTTCCCTTCTACCTTTTCTCTCCCCATCTCCCCTAATCCCCATCCCACCCCACCCCCAAGATCCCACTTTTCCCCCCGGCAATTTTGTCTACTTCCCTTATCCAAGAGGATAACTATATGTTTTTCCTTGGGTTCACCTTCTTACTTAGCTTCTTTAGATTCGCCTATTGTAGACTCCGTGAACCCTATTTATGGCTAGAATCCAATTATGAGTGAGTACATCCCATGTTCGTCTTTTTGGGCCTGGGATACCTCATTCAGGATAGTGTTTTCTATTTCCATCCATTTGCATGCAAAATTCGAGAAGTCATTGTTTTTTACCGCAGCGTAGTACTCTAGTGTGTATATATTCCATACTTTCTTCATCCATTCTTCCATTGAAGGGCATCTAGGTTGTTTCCAGGTTCTGGCTATTACAAATAATACTGCTATGAACATAGTTGAACAAATGCTTTTGACATGTGATAGAGCATCTCTTGGGTAAATTCCCAAGAGTGGTATTGCTGGGTCCAGGGGTAGGTTGATCCCGAATTTCCGGAGAAACCGAAACACTGACTTCCACAGTGGTTGCACAAGATTGCATTCCCACCAGCAATGGATGAGGGTACCCCTTCCTCCACAGCCTCTCCAGCAAAGGCTATCCTTGGTGTTTTTGACTTTAGCCAATCTTACAGGTGTAAGATGATATCTCAAAGTTGTTTTGATTTGCATTTCCCTGATCGCTAAGGAGGTTGAGCATGACCTTAAGTGTCTTTTGGTCATTTGAACTTCTTCTGTTGAGAATTCTCTGTTCAGTTCAGCGCCCCATTTTTTAATTGGGTTAATTAGCATTTTAAAGTCTAGTTTCTTGAGTTCTCTATATATTTTGGAGATCAGACCTTTGTCTGTTGCGGGGTTGGTGAAGATCTTCTCCCAGTCAGTAGGTTGCCTTTGTGTCTTAGTGACAGTGTCCTTTGCTTTACAGAAGCTTCTCAGTTTTAGTAGGTCCCATTTATTCAATGTTGCCCTTAATGTCTGTGCTTCTGGGGTTATACCTAAGAAGCGATCGCCTGTGAAGCTACAGTTACTCTGATACCAAAACCACACAAAGACTCATCCAGGAAAGAGAATTACAGGCCGATCTCACTCATGAATATCGACGCAAAAATCCTCAACAAAATACTGGCAAACCGAATCCAAGAACACATCCGAAAAATTATCCATTATGATCAAGTAGGCTTCATTCCTGAGATGCAGGGCTGGTTCAACATACAAAAATCTATCAATGTAATCCATCATATAAATAAACTGAAAGAAAAAAACCATATGATCATTTCATTAGATGCTGAAAAAGCATTTGACAAAATTCAACATCCATTTATGTTAAAAGTCTTGGAGAGATTAGGGATACAAGGGTCATACCTAAATATAATAAAAGCTATATACAGCAAGCCGACAGCCAACATCAAATTAAATGGAGAGAAACTCAAAGCCATCCCGCTTAACTCAGGAACACGACAAGGCTGCCCACTTTCGCCATACCTCTTCAATATAGTGCTGGAAGTTCTAGCAATAGCAATAAGACAGCATAATGGGATCAAGGGGATTCGAATTGGAAATGAAGAAGTTAAACTTTCGTTATTCGCAGATGATATGATAGTGTACATAAGCGACCCCCAAAATTCCACCAAAGAACTTTTACAGCTGATAAACAGCTTTAGTAATGTGGCAGGATACAAGATCAACTCCAAAAAATCAGTCGCCCTCCTATACTCAAAGGATATGGAAGCAGAGAGGGAAATCAGAGAAGCTTCTCCATTCACGATAGCCACAAACAGCATAAAATATCTTGGGGTAAATCTAACCAAGGAAGTGAAAGATCTATTTGACAAGAACTTTAAGGCATTGAAGAAAGAAATTGAAGAGGATACCAAAAAATGGATGGACATCCCTTGCTCTTGGATTGGGAGGATCAACATAGTAAAAATGGCAATTCTACCAAAGGCAATTTATAGATTCAATGCAATCCCCATCAAGATCCCATCAAAATTCTTCACAGATCTGGAGAGGACAATAATCAACTTTATATGGAAAAACAAAAAACCCAGGATAGCTAAAACAATCCTATACAATAAAGGATTGTCTGGAGGCATTACCATCCCTGACTTCAAACTCTATTACAGAGCTACAGTAATGAAAACAGGGTGGTACTGGCATAAAAACAGAGAAGTCGACCAATGGAATCGTATAGAAGACCCGGACTTTATCCCACAAACCTATGAACACCTCATTTTCGATAAAGGAGCTAAAAGTTTACATTGGAAGAAAGAAAGCATCTTCAACAAATGGTGCTGGCACAACTGGATGTCAACCTGTAGAAGAATGAAAATAGACCCATATCTATCACCGTGCACAAAACTCAAGTCCAAATGGATTAAAGACCTCAATATCAGCCCGAAAACACTGAATCTGATAGAAGAGAAAGTGGGCAATACCCTACAACAGATGGGCACAGGCGATCGCTTCTTAGGTAGAACCGAGTCTTATAGGCACCGAGAGAGTGTGTCTTGAGGGCAGTTGGCGTTTCTAGGACACGAGTGACATCACAAAATTCCGAGAGCTCTCTGGGATACCGTGGAATTTCCAGAGAAGGGACTGCTGATGTCGTGAGGCACGGCCTTTACCTCCTTGCTGATATTTCTCCCCGAACTGACCGACCGACCGACCGACCGACCGACCGACCAACCGGAACCTGAGGTTTCCTTTCCAGGAGTCTCTCCTGCGACACAGAGGGAGCCATTCAGGATTTCCTCCTTCCAAAACCAGAAATTTCTCTCTGCTTCATTAATATCTTCTCACTACTTCCTGAACCCATGGGGAGTTAGTTAGTTGAACACTCACTTTTTTCATGAATGACCCTTCCTCCCTCTCCTGAACATCTCATATTACTGATTCATACTCAGTAAAACAGTAATATGAGAAATTAGGCCAGGAGGACATGGAAGATGAGGGTTGAGTCTTCTGAAGTGAACAAGCACTTAGGGAAGGCTAAACTTAAGGGAATTTGACTCTGAGTGGCAAGACATGAATAGCTGCTGCCAAGGCACAGATACAGGCACCAACTGGGCCCTCGGCATCCTCCTGCATCATCAGAGCTGTGTGGGAAAATCAGCCCAAAGGAGGGGCCGTGTTCAAAGGGAGAGGGCATTTTCGAGGACAGCACTGTTTTCTTTTTCTTCTTTCTTTCTTTCTTTCTTTCTTTTTTTTTTTCGAGACAGGGTTGTTCTGTAGTTTTTTTTTTTTTTTTTGGAGCCTGTCCTGGAACTAGCTCTTGTAGACCAGGCTGGTCTTGAACTCACATGCTTTCTTTTTTTTTCTATTGGATATTTTTGACTTCTTTATCAAAGATCAGGTGTTCGAAGATGTGTGGATCGATATCCGGGTCTTCTATTCGGTTCCATTGGTCCTCCTGTCTGTTCTTATGCCAGGACCAGGCTGTTTTCAGAACTGTAGCTTACAGAGTGTTCTTGCAGGTGGGGCACAGAAGAGGTTAATTACGGTACCTTAGTTCTTCTGCTTTTCTAGCAGACCGGAGCCCAGCTGACAGGAATCCAGTAGAGATGGTGTCAAGGTTCACACTGACACTAACAGCTGTAACTTGAGCAGGATTTGTGATCCACATGAAATTTGCAATGAATTGCAGCAAATCTGTGACACTCTAACTTGCTCAGGCTCAGTATCTGAACATACAGATGTTTGCAATGATCACTGGCTTCAGGATTTTTTTTTTTGTTGTTGTTGTTGTTTTGTTTTTCCACGAGACAGGGTTTCCCTGTAGCTGAAGTTTAACGGCCTGGTGTTTTTGTGACTTACTGCTTCAAAGAACTTCTCCATTTCTTTATCCCTAAGGGAAAAGAAATATAATCACTAAATACATTTAAGTGTCTTTCAACCATTTTAGATCCCTCTGTTGAGAGTTCTCTGTTTAGGTCTGTACTCCATTTTTTAAAATTGGATTATTTGTTCTTTGGATGACCAATTTCTCGACTTCTTTGTGTATTTTGGAGATTAGTGAAGATCTTTTCCCATTCTGTAAGGCCGTCGTTTTGTCTTGTTGGCCATGTTCTTTGCTTTACAGAAGCTTTTCAGTTTCAGGAGGTCTCACTTATTAATTGTTTCTCTCAGTGTCTGTTTTTTTTTCTTTTTTTTTCTTTTTTCTTTCTTTTTTTTCTTTTTTTCTTTTTTTCTTTTTTTTCTTCTTCTTCTTTTCTTTTTTTTTCTTTTTTTTCTCTCTTTAGTTTTTTTCTTTGTTCTTTTTTTTGTTTTGTTTTTCTTTTTTTTTTCTTTTTTCTTTTTTTTCTTTTTCTCTCAGTGTCTGTGCTACTGGGGTTCTATTTAGCAAGCGTTCTCCTGTGCCAATGTGTTCAAGTGCATTTGATATTTTTATTTTTATATTCTTTTATTGTGGATGAAGTCAATTATTTGAACTCTCAAATATTTTTATTGTTATTATCTCTCTATTTGTTTGCTTATTTGTGGTTGTTCACCAACTTGACTATCTAGAGGAAGTAAAAGTCGTAACAAGGTTTCCGTAGGTGAACCTGCGGAAGGATCATTAACGTGAGAGAGCAGCGGCGGCGGCTCTGCCCGCCCGCTCGCCTGCCTCGCCCGAGTTCTCGCCGGGAGGCGCGCTCCCCGGGTCGCACGTGTGTTGTGCGCACGGAAGTGTGCGTGCGCACGGGCGCGCATGGCGGTCGTGAGAGAGAGGTCGAGAGAGGGGGAAGGGGGACGGGCGCCGGCTCGCCCGCCCTCCTCGCCCCGTCCGAGGACCCGTGTCTGGCTCTGCCGCTGGCGGCTCATGGCGGACGGCGGCTCTCTTCCCGCTCTCGCTCTCCTCCGTCCACTCCCGCTGCTTGCCTCACCGCACCGCAGCGGCCCGCGGGTGTGTCCCCTCTTTCCCGGGCGCGCGCCTTTCCCTCTCCATCCCTCTTCCCGGGGGAGGATGGGTGAGGGTCTGGCGGCGCCCCGGGCCCCCTCTCGCCGCCGACCTCCGCTCGCGCGCCGTGGCGCCGCGGCGCGCCTGTCGGGGAGGCGGCGTAGGTTGGGCGCACTTTTTTTTCCCCCCTCTCCACCTCCTTCTCCAAAGGACCGGGGTAGACCAGTAGTCCCTCCCACCGGGCGGGAGGCCATATTTTTCCCCCGGGGATGCGGCGGGTCGACCAGATGTCCCGCTGGACTCTTTTTTTTTTTTTTTTTTTTTTTAATGTATAATATATATTATATCTTCCTAGACCTGACGGGTCGACCAGTTGTCTCTGTGCACTTCCTTTTTTTTGACGGACTGGAAGCGGGTCGACCAGTTGTCCGATTAAATATTTGGCCTTAAAATGCTAAGTACCGGGGTCGACCAGTTGGCCTTGTGAACTTGGGTCGACCAGTTGTCTTTTTCCATGTCTTGATTGACTGATGTCATTCTTCAGTGTGTTGGTGGTTAGTTTATCTCTTTTGTTCTCTATGCCAACACGCCCCACTCACCAAACACTTTTTTTTAATTTATTTATTTACTTATTTTTATTTTACTTTTTTATTATTTATTTATTTATACATACATACATACATCCTGTCTATCTGTCCAGATGGGGCAGGGGTAGAAGGGGCTAGCTATGAGAGGAAGGTGCTCGGTGGGAATAAATAGCTGAATATTAATTCATTTGAGTAATATTAAAACTGTTCAAGTAGAAAACAATTGCTTTCTTTTTCTGTTTGCCCAGAGATCTGACTGACTGCAACTTGGAAAGAAGACGGCCCTGCTGGACAGAGACCTCCCTCCTGCTTTGGGTGGGTCGACCAGTTTACATGTTTATTTCCACGTTTTGTCTTTTATGGATTGAATGGATGTGTCTCTCTCTTTTTTTTTTTTTTTTTTTTTTGGTTTTTGGAGACAGGGTTTCTCTGTGGCTTTGGAGCCTGTCCTGGAACTAGCACTGTAGACCAGGCTGGTCTTGAACTCACAGAGATCCGCCTACCTCTGCCTCCCGAGTACTGGGATTAAAGGCGTGCGCCACCATCGCCCGGCTCTCATTTTTTTTTTCACGATTGCTTGCTTGCTTGCTTGCTTACTTACTTACTTACTTACTATCTGTTCAGCCCATCTCATTTACTTACTTCTTTAAAAAAAATGACCCACCTAGTTATTTACTTACTTACTTACTTACTTACTTGTTCATTCATTCCTTCACTTCCTTATCTTCTTTCATATATCTGTTTATTTATCTGCTGATTTAGCGTGACTCATTTACTTATTGAATGTTTCAATTATTATTTAGTTTTATTCATTTATTCATTCTTTATGTCTATTTTTATGTATGTATTTACTTACTTTCTTAATTTTTTTTTTACTTTTTAAAATTTACTTAATTTTTTTCTTTCTTTGGGAATGTAGATTCTTTCTTCCTTTCTTCCTTTCTTTCCTTCTTTCTGTCTCCTGACTGTCACTGGCTAAGAAAATGGTGGCCTCCATGTCACTGGTCAGCATAGCAGCTCCTAAAATGGAATTTGATGAAGGGATACATAGATAGATAGATAGATAGATAGATAGATAGATAGATAGATAGATAGATGGGATGCGCACACGCTCACACACACACACACACACACACATATGCACGCACGTGCATGACATGTACAGATGGGGGGCGATTCCAATGTTTTCAGAGGAAGGTGCTCGCTGGTAATAATAAATGTGCTGGTAAATAAGGCTGGAAATAGCTGAATATTAAATCATTAAAACTCTTCAAATAAATAAAAAGCAATTCCATTTCTCTCTCTCTCTCTTTCTCACCATATACCAGCACATCTGAACTGACTGCAACATACAAAAGAAGAAGAAACACGGAAAGAAGACATCCCTGCTGGACAGGATCTGAGATGAGAATAAATTCATCGAATGGCTGCCAACAGCATTTCATTGAGAAGAGATTCCACATTTTATGCTGTACAGTTACTTAGTTAGATAGATAGATAAAGAGAGGCCTGTGAACTGGGGTGGGCTGTGGCTTCTCAGGTCACCTCAGGTCAGGGAGGGGCTGAGGAGTGTCCCATTGGCCTTGACAATAGGCAGGAGTCAGAGGTTAATGTCAGGGCAGGGCCTGAGAGTTCCTCAAAGGGAATGAATGGAGACCCTTGCTTACCTAAGAAATGCCTGACCTTGGAAAAGGACTTGTGGAAAGCGGGCCCTTGAAACTGTGGTTTCACGTCTTACTAGAAAGCTCCCTCTTGGAAGGGAAAGTCATCGTGATATCTTACTCTTTTCCCAAGGATACCCTACCTACCCTTCTGATCATTCTTACTGAATTAAGTCTTCCACTGCAAATAAATAAATAAATAAATGATAAATGAAGTGGGTGAGTGAGTGAGTGAGTAAGTAAGTAAGTAAGTAAGTAAACAAGCAAATACGTGGATGGACAAATAAATACAAAGTTTGCTGTTGTTGACTGACTTTTGATTTCATAATGAATCTCTCTCTCTCTCTCTCTCTCTCTCTCTCTCTCTCACACACACACACACACACACACACACACACTAAATATACAATAAAAGGAAGCATAACACCTTTACTCAGGGGGCAGAGTGAACTCTGAAAGTTTTCCAGGCGGGGGGGGGGAGAGACAGAATATAAGAACAAAATGAGAAACAAGGAAAAATAGTGTTGGCTGGCTGGCCGGCTTTCAGTTCCCTGACAGAAATGAGCACATTGTGGAGGAAACACAAAGTTGTTACACTATGTGGGTGTGATGAGGAGAGATTGTGAGTGAGTGTCCTGTCAGAACAAAGTTAGTCCCATAGTTGATGAAATTCATTATCCCAAAACTTCAGCAGAATATATCCCAAGTTTGCAAATGTGTGATCAGCTTGTGACAGGTTGGGCTGGAGATGCTGAGAACTGGGGAGCCCTCAATGCAAGAGCAGACACTCATTCCCATGAAGAGGGAGAGAGGGAGGGAGGGAGGGAGGGAGGGAGGGATCATTCATTCCTATACTCAAGTTTAAAGAAAGATGAGTGGCTATCTATGGAGAGACCACTCACAGATATGAAAAATCATTTCCTAAAAATCAAATTTCTCAGTCAGTATGCAACTGCTATGGTGCTTCTCCTAGATAGAGCAAAACACACAAACAAACTGATTCCTTGATCTAGAGCCACAGTGCACATGCTGTGGAAAAGGGGACATGGCCAACTTGAATCACAATATTCATCAGAGCATGAAAAGAGCGTAAAAAGGACACAGAGGAGAGATAATTGTGGTCCTTCCTTCCTCCCTCCCTCCCTCCCTCCCTCCCTCCCTCCCTCCTTCCCTCAGGAAGTGACTGACAGATGAGACTTTGTCCAAGCAGGTTCTGTCTGAAATACCAGACTTGAGTTTCCCCCTCTGTGGGTATTAGCTAATCAGTCCTCCCTTCTTTCTGTAGGAAGGTGGTGCATGTCTCTCAGAACTTACCTGGTTTCCTCTGCACCAGGTGAACCAGGGAAAAGCTTTCTAAGCCTTATTCAGACCCATAGAGGCTGCGCTGTGTGTGACTTCAGAGACCTCAGGGAGTATAGGGGTGGGTGGGTGCTTGATGCTTCAGACTCATGTCATTGAAGGACATAACATAGTCTGGATTCACAGAGATTCACAACACAGAGCCATTGTCACTTACTAACAGCTCAGGACACCCAGAGCTAACAAGAAATTGCAGTCTCAGCCGGGCTTTAATCACAGCACACACACAGATCTCTGTGAATTCAAAGATGGCCTGATTTACAGAGTGAGTTTTAGGACAGCCCAAGATACAAAAGGAAACCCTTTCTTGAAAAACAAAGCAAAACAGCAAAAGAAAGAAAGACAAGGAAAAAGAAAAAAATGGCAGTCTCTTTCCACTCTCTCCTCCATTGGCTCTTAAAGAGCTCTCAAGCTGAACTGGAGACCATGGTGTCACTCAAAACTGGGAAGCCAGAAACCTTAGGGGGGTCACAGGAGTCGGACTGACTGCAGCACTTGATGCCTCAACCCTGCTAATGGCTGTGATATAAGGCATGGTAAAATACGGGCTTTGGCAGAGCACTACTCCCCTTTCTCTATTATTATTGCTACACAACGAAAAGGACCGGGGGGGGGGTGATGATGTGCAGTCAGTGCTGGTATTGAAATCTCACTGACTCCTTCCGCACTCCTTGTCAATTCCCGACTTTGTCAAATCAACTATCGTGAATCTTTGATGTGGGTTGGCCCTTTAGGAACTCAGAGAAACAAGACAGACATACCTGTTTCATCCCAGAAACCTCCCAGTTCCTGAGCCCTAGCCCTGGAAGTCTCAAAGCCATCACATCCAGAAATCTCTCTAGTCCCTGCTAGTGGTGAACTCACTTCGTCTTCCCCAGGACCACTAATTATTTCTCCATGTTTTCCTGTGAGATCTGAGGCCAGCTTTCTTCTTCCTCCCTCTGGCCTCTCCACGAACGATCTCCATTCTCTAGACAACATGTCTAGAACCGAGTCTTATAGGCACCGAGAGAGTGTGTCTTGAGGGCAGTTGGCGTTTCTAGGACACGAGTGACATCACAAAATTCCGAGAGCTCTCTGGGATACCGTGGAATTTCCAGAGAAGGGACTGCTGATGTCGTGAGGCACGGCCTTTACCTCCTTGCTGATATTTCTCCCCGAACTGACCGACCGACCGACCGACCGACCGACCAACCGGAACCTGAGGTTTCCTTTCCAGGAGTCTCTCCTGCGACACAGAGGGAGCCATTCAGGATTTCCTCCTTCCAAAACCAGAAATTTCTCTCTGCTTCATTAATATCTTCTCACTACTTCCTGAACCCTTGGGGAGTTAGTTAGTTGAACACTCACTTTTTTCATGAATGACCCTTCCTCCCTCTCCTGAACATCTCATATTACTGATTCATACTCAGTAAAACAGTAATATGAGAAATTAGGCCAGGAGGACATGGAAGATGAGGGTTGAGTCTTCTGAAGTGAACAAGCACTTAGGGAAGGCTAAACTTAAGGGAATTTGACTCTGAGTGGCAAGACATGAATAGCTGCTGCCAAGGCACAGATACAGGCACCAACTGGGCCCTCGGCATCCTCCTGCATCATCAGAGCTGTGTGGGAAACTCAGCCCAAAGGAGGGGCCGTGTTCAAAGGGAGAGGGCATTTTCGAGGACAGCACTGTTTTCTTTTTCTTCTTTCTTTCTTTCTTTCTTTCTTTCTTTCTTTTTTTTTTTCGAGACAGGGTTGTTCTGTAGTTTTTTTTTTTTTGGAGCCTGTCCTGGAACTAGCTCTTATAGACCAGGCTGGTCTTGAACTCACATGCTTTCTTTTTTTTTCTATTGGATATTTTTGACTTCTTTATCAAAGATCAGGTGTTCGAAGATGTGTGGATCGATATCCGGGTCTTCTATTCGGTTCCATTGGTCCTCCTGTCTGTTCTTATGCCAGGACCAGGCTGTTTTCAGAACTGTAGCTTACAGAGTGTTCTTGCAGGTGGGGCACAGAAGAGGTTAATTACGGTACCTTAGTTCTTCTGCTTTTCTAGCAGACCGGAGCCCAGCTGACAGGAATCCAGTAGAGATGGTGTCAAGGTTCACACTGACACTAACAGCTGTAACTTGAGCAGGATTTGTGATCCACATGAAATTTGCAATGAATTGCAGCAAATCTGTGACACTCTAACTTGCTCAGGCTCAGTATCTGAACATACAGATGTTTGCAATGATCACTGGCTTCAGGATTTTTTTTTGTTGTTGTTGTTGTTGTTTTGATTTTCCACGAGACAGGGTTTCCCTGTAGCTGAAATTTAACGGCCTGGTGTTTTTGTGACTTACTGCTTCAAAGAACTTCTCCATTTCTTTATCCCTAAGGGAAAAGAAATATAATCACTAAATACATTTAAGTGTCTTTCAACCATTTTAGATCCCTCTGTTGAGAGTTCTCTGTTTAGGTCTGTACTCCATTTTTTAAAATTGGATTATTTGTTCTTTGGATGACCAATTTCTCGACTTCTTTGTGTATTTTGGAGATTAGTGAAGATCTTTTCCCATTCTGTAAGGCCGTCGTTTTGTCTTGTTGGCCATGTTCTTTGCTTTACAGAAGCTTTTCAGTTTCAGGAGGTCTCACTTATTAATTGTTTCTCTCAGTGTCTGTTTTTTTTTCTTTTTTTTTTCTTTTTTCTTTCTTTTTTTTTTCTTTTTTTCTTTTTTTCTTTTTTTTCTTCTTCTTCTTTTCTTTTTTTTTCTTTTTTTCTCTCTTTAGTTTTTTTCTTTGTTCTTTTTTTTGTTTTGTTTTTCTTTTTTTTTTCTTTTTTCTTTTTTTTCTTTTTCTCTCAGTGTCTGTGCTACTGGGGTTCTATTTAGCAAGCGTTCTCCTGTGCCAATGTGTTCAAGTGCATTTGATAATTTTATTTTTATATTCTTTTATTGTGGATGAAGTCAATTATTTGAACTCTCAAATATTTTTATTGTTATTATCTCTCTATTTGTTTGCTTATTTGTGGTTGTTCACCAACTTGACTATCTAGAGGAAGTAAAAGTCGTAACAAGGTTTCCGTAGGTGAACCTGCGGAAGGATCATTAACGTGAGAGAGCAGCGGCGGCGGCTCTGCCCGCCCGCTCGCCTGCCTCGCCCGAGTTCTCGCCGGGAGGCGCGATCCCCGGGTCGCACGTGTGTTGTGCGCACGGAAGTGTGCGTGCGCACGGGCGCGCGTGGCGGTCGTGAGAGAGAGGTCGAGAGAGGGGGAAGGGGGACGGGCGCCGGCTCGCCCGCCCTCCTAGCCCCGTCCGAGGACCCGTGTCTGGCTCTGCCGCTGGCGGCTCACGGCGGACGGCGGCTCTCTTCCCGCTCTCGCTCTCCTCCGTCCACTCCCGCTGCTTGCCTCACCGCACCGCAGCGGCCCGCGGGTGTGTCCCCTCTTTCCCGGGAGCGCGCCTTTCCCTCTCCATCCCTCTTCCCGGGGGAGGATGGGCGAGGGTCGGGCGGCGCCCCGGGCCCCCTCTCGCCGCCGACCTCTGCTCGCGCGGCGTGGCGCCGTGGCGCGCCTGTCGGGGAGGCGGCGGAGGTTGGGCGCACTTTTTTTTCCCCCCTCTCCACCTCCTTCTCCAAAGGACCGGGGTAGACCAGTAGTTTCTCCCACCGGGCGGGAGGCCATTTTTTTCCCCCGGGGATGCGGCGGGTCGACCAGATGTCCCGCTGGACTCTTTTTTTTTTTTTTTTTTTTTTTAATGTATAATATATATTATATCTTCCTAGAACTGACGGGTCGACCAGTTGTCTCTGTGCACTTCCTTTTTTTTGACGGACTGGAAGCGGGTCGACCAGTTGTCGGATTAAATATTTGGCCTTAAAATGCTAAGTACCGGGGTCGACCAGTTGGCCTTGTGAACTTGGGTCGACCAGTTGTCTTTTTCCATGTCTTGATTGACTGATGTCATTCTTCAGTGTGTTGGTGGTTAGTGTATCTCTTTTGTTCTCTATGCCAACACGCCCCACTCACCAAACACTTTTTTTTTAATTTATTTATTTACTTATTTTTATTTTACTTTTTTATTATTTATTTATTTATACATACATACATACATCCTGTCTATCTGTCCAGATGGGGCAGGGGTAGAAGGGGCTAGCTATGAGAGGAAGGTGCTCGGTGGGCATCCAGTTGTAAATAAGGCTGGGAATAAATAGCTGAATATTAATTCATTTGAGTAATATTAAAACTGTTCAAGTAGAAAACAATTGCTTTCTTTTTCTGTTTGCCCAGAGATCTGACTGACTGCAACTTGGAAAGAAGACGGCCCTGCTGGACAGAGACCTCCCTCCTGCTTTGGGTGGGTCGACCAGTTTACATGTTTATTTCCACGTTTTGTCTTTTATGGATTGAATGGATGTGTCTCTCTCTTTTTTTTTTTTTTTGGTTTTTGGAGACAGGGTTTCTCTGTGGCTTTGGAGCCTGTCCTGGAACTAGCACTGTAGACCAGGCTGGTCTCGAACTCACAGAGATCCGCCTACCTCTGCCTCCCGAGTACTGGGATTAAAGGCGTGCGCCACCATCGTCCGGCTCTCATTTTTTTTTTCACGATTGCTTGCTTGCTTGCTTGCTTACTTACTTACTTACTTACTATCTGTTCAGCCCATCTCATTTACTTACTTCTTTAAAAAAAATGACCCACCTAGTTATTTACTTACTTACTTACTTACTTACTTGTTCATTCATTCCTTCACTTCCTTATCTTCTTTCATATATCTGTTTATTTATCTGCTGATTTAGCGTGACTCATTTACTTATTGAATGTTTCAATTATTATTTAGTTTTATTCATTTATTCATTCTTTATGTCTATTTTTATGTATGTATTTACTTACTTTCTTAATTTTTTTTTTACTTTTTAAAATTTACTTAATTTTTTTCTTTCTTTGGGAATGTAGATTCTTTCTTCCTTTCTTCCTTTCTTTCCTTCTTTCTGTCTCCTGACTGTCACTGGCTAAGAAAATGGTGGCCTCCATGTCACTGGTCAGCATAGCAGCTCCTAAAATGGAATTTGATGAAGGGATACATAGATAGATAGATAGATAGATAGATAGATAGATAGATAGATAGATAGATAGATAGATAGATGGGATGCGCACACGCTCACACACACACACACACACACACACACACACATATGCACGCACGTGCATGACATGTACAGATGGGGGGCGATTCCAATGTTTTCAGAGGAAGGTGCTCGCTGGTAATAATAAATGTGCTGGTAAATAAGGCTGGAAATAGCTGAATATTAAATCATTAAAACTCTTCAAATAAATAAAAAGCAATTCCATTTCTCTCTCTCTCTCTTTCTCACCATATACCAGCACATCTGAACTGACTGCAACATACAAAAGAAGAAGAAACACGGAAAGAAGACATCCCTGCTGGACAGGATCTGAGATGAGAATAAATTCATCGAATGGCTGCCAACAGCATTTCATTGAGAAGAGATTCCACATTTTATGCTGTACAGTTACTTAGTTAGATAGATAGATAAAGAGAGGCCTGTGAACTGGGGTGGGCTGTGGCTTCTCAGGTCACCTCAGGTCAGGGAGGGGCTGAGGAGTGTCCCATTGGCCTTGACAATAGGCAGGAGTCAGAGGTTAATGTCAGGGCAGGGCCTGAGAGTTCCTCAAAGGGAATGAATGGAGACCCTTGCTTACCTAAGAAATGCCTGACCTTGGAAAAGGACTTGTGGAAAGCGGGCCCTTGAAACTGTGGTTTCACGTCTTACTAGAAAGCTCCCTCTTGGAAGGGAAAGTCATCGTGATATCTTACTCTTTTCCCAAGGATACCCTACCTACCCTTCTGATCATTCTTACTGAATTAAGTCTTCCACTGCAAATAAATAAATAAATAAATAAATAATAAATGAAGTGGGTGAGTGAGTGAGTGAGTGAGTAAGTAAGTAAGTAAGTAAGTAAACAAGCAAATACGTGGATGGACAAATAAATACAAAGTTTGCTGTTGTTGACTGACTTTTGATTTCATAATGAATCTCTCTCTCTCTCTCTCTCTCTCTCTCTCTCACACACACACACACACACACACACGCACACTAAATATACAATAAAAGGAAGCATAACACCTTTACTCAGGGGGCAGAGTGAACTCTGAAAGTTTTCCAGGCGGGGGGGGGGGGGGAGAGACAGAATATAAGAACAAAATGAGAAACAAGGAAAAATAGTGTTGGCTGGCTGGCCGGCTTTCAGTTCCCTGACAGAAATGAGCACATTGTGGAGGAAACACAAAGTTGTTACACTATGTGGGTGTGATGAGGAGAGATTGTGAGTGAGTGTCCTGTCAGAACAAAGCTAGTCCCATAGTTGATGAAATTCATTATCCCAAAACTTCAGCAGAATATATCCCAAGTTTGCAAATGTGTGATCAGCTTGTGACAGGTTGGGCTGGAGATGCTGAGAACTGGGGAGCCCTCAATGCAAGAGCAGACACTCATTCCCATGAAGAGGGAGAGAGGGAGGGAGGGAGGGAGGGAGGGATCATTCATTCCTATACTCAAGTTTAAAGAAAGATGAGTGGCTATCTATGGAGAGACCACTCACAGATATGAAAAATCATTTCCTAAAAATCAAATTTCTCAGTCAGTATGCAACTGCTATGGTGCTTCTCCTAGATAGAGCAAAACACACAAACAAACTGATTCCTTGATCTAGAGCCACAGTGCACATGCTGTGGAAAAGGGGACATGGCCAACTTGAATCACAATATTCATCAGAGCATGAAAAGAGCGTAAAAAGGACACAGAGGAGAGATAATTGTGGTCCTTCCTTCCTCCCTCCCTCCCTCCCTCCCTCCCTCCCTCCCTCCCTCCTTCCCTCAGGAAGTGACTGACAGATGAGACTTTGTCCAAGCAGGTTCTGTCTGAAATACCAGACTTGAGTTTCCCCCTCTGTGGGTATTAGCTAATCAGTCCTCCCTTCTTTCTGTAGGAAGGTGGTGCATGTCTCTCAGAACTTACCTGGTTTCCTCTGCACCAGGTGAACCAGGGAAAAGCTTTCTAAGCCTTATTCAGACCCATAGAGGCTGCGCTGTGTGTGACTTCAGAGACCTCAGGGAGTATAGGGGTGGGTGGGTGCTTGATGCTTCAGACTCATGTCATTGAAGGACATAACATAGTCTGGATTCACAGAGATTCACAACACAGAGCCATTGTCACTTACTAACAGCTCAGGACACCCAGAGCTAACAAGAAATTGCAGTCTCAGCCGGGCTTTAATCACAGCACACACACAGATCTCTGTGAATTCAAAGATGGCCTGATTTACAGAGTGAGTTTTAGGACAGCCCAAGATACAAAAGGAAACCCTTTCTTGAAAAACAAAGCAAAACAGCAAAAGAAAGAAAGACAAGGAAAAAGAAAAAAATGGCAGTCTCTTTCCACTCTCTCCTCCATTGGCTCTTAAAGAGCTCTCAAGCTGAACTGGAGACCATGGTGTCACTCAAAACTGGGAAGCCAGAAACCTTAGGGGGGTCACAGGAGTCGGACTGACTGCAGCACTTGATGCCTCAACCCTGCTAATGGCTGTGATATAAGGCATGGTAAAATACGGGCTTTGGCAGAGCACTACTCCCCTTTCTCTATTATTATTGCTACACAACGAAAAGGACCGGGGGGGGGGTGATGATGTGCAGTCAGTGCTGGTATTGAAATCTCACTGACTCCTTCCGCACTCCTTGTCAATTCCCGACTTTGTCAAATCAACTATCGTGAATCTTTGATGTGGGTTGGCCCTTTAGGAACTCAGAGAAACAAGACAGACAGACCTGTTTCATCCCAGAAACCTCCCAGTTCCTGAGCCCTAGCCCTGGAAGTCTCAAAGCCATCACATCCAGAAATCTCTCTAGTCCCTGCTAGTGGTGAACTCACTTCGTCTTCCCCAGGACCACTAATTATTTCTCCATGTTTTCCTGTGAGATCTGAGGCCAGCTTTCTTCTTCCTCCCTCTGGCCTCTCCACGAACGATCTCCATTCTCTAGACAACATGTCTAGAACCGAGTCTTATAGGCACCGAGAGAGTGTGTCTTGAGGGCAGTTGGCGTTTCTAGGACACGAGTGACATCACAAAATTCCGAGAGCTCTCTGGGATACCGTGGAATTTCCAGAGAAGGGACTGCTGATGTCGTGAGGCACGGCCTTTACCTCCTTGCTGATATTTCTCCCCGAACTGACCGACCGACCGACCGACCGACCGACCAACCGGAACCTGAGGTTTCCTTTCCAGGAGTCTCTCCTCCGACACAGAGGGAGCCATTCAGGATTTCCTCCTTCCAAAACCAGAAATTTCTCTCTGCTTCATTAATATCTTCTCACTACTTCCTGAACCCATGGGGAGTTAGTTAGTTGAACACTCACTTTTTTCATGAATGACCCTTCCTCCCTCTCCTGAACATCTCATATTACTGATTCATACTCAGTAAAACAGTAATATGAGAAATTAGGCCAGGAGGACATGGAAGATGATGGTTGAGTCTTCTGAAGTGAACAAGCACATAGGGAAGGCTAAACTTAAGGGAATTTGACTCTGAGTGGCAAGACATGAATAGCTGCTGCCAAGGCACAGATACAGGCACCAACTGGGCCCTAGGCATCCTCCTGCATCATCAGAGCTGTGTGGGAAACTCAGCCCAAAGGAGGGGCCGTGTTCAAAGGGAGAGGGCATTTTCGAGGACAGCACTGTTTTCTTTTTCTTCTTTCTTTCTTTCTTTCTTTCTTTCTTTCTTTCTTTCTTTCTTTCTTTCTTTTTTTTTTTCGAGACAGGGTTGTTCTGTAGGTTTTTTTTTTTTTGGAGCCTGTCCTGGAACTAGCTCTTGTAGACCAGGCTGGTCTTGAACTCACATGCTTTCTTTTTTTTTTCTATTGGATATTTTTGACTTCTTTATCAAAGATCAGGTGTTCGAAGATGTGTGGATCGATATCCGGGTCTTCTATTCGGTTCCATTGGTCCTCCTGTCTGTTCTTATGCCAGGACCAGGCTGTTTTCAGAACTGTAGCTTACAGAGTGTTCTTGCAGGTGGGGCACAGAAGAGGTTAATTACGGTACCTTAGTTCTTCTGCTTTTCTAGCAGACCGGAGCCCAGCTGACAGGAATCCAGTAGAGATGGTGTCAAGGTTCACACTGACACTAACAGCTGTAACTTGAGCAGGATTTGTGATCCACATGAAATTTGCAATGAATTGCAGCAAATCTGTGACACTCTAACTTGCTCAGGCTCAGTATCTGAACATACAGATGTTTGCAATGATCACTGGCTTCAGGATTTTTTTTTTTGTTGTTGTTGTTGTTTTGTTTTTCCACGAGACAGGGTTTCCCTGTAGCTGAAGTTTAACGGCCTGGTGTTTTTGTGACTTACTGCTTCAAAGAACTTCTCCATTTCTTTATCCCTAAGGGAAAAGAAATATAATCACTAAATACATTTAAGTGTCTTTCAACCATTTTAGATCCCTCTGTTGAGAGTTCTCTGTTTAGGTCTGTACTCCATTTTTTAAAATTGGATTATTTGTTCTTTGGATGACCAATTTCTCGACTTCTTTGTGTATTTTGGAGATTAGTGAAGATCTTTTCCCATTCTGTAAGGCCGTCGTTTTGTCTTGTTGGCCATGTTCTTTGCTTTACAGAAGCTTTTCAGTTTCAGGAGGTCTCACTTATTAATTGTTTCTCTCAGTGTCTGTTTTTTTTTCTTTTTTTCTTTTTTCTTTCTTTTTTTTTCTTTTTTTTCTTTTTTTCTTTTTTCTTTTTTTTCTTCTTCTTCTTTTCTTTTTTTTTCTTTTTTTTCTCTCTTTAGTTTTTTTCTTTGTTCTTTTTTTTTGTTTTGTTTTTCTTTTTTTTTTTCCTTTTTTCTTTTTTTTCTTTTTCTCTCAGTGTCTGTGCTACTGGGGTTCTATTTAGCAAGTGTTCTCCTGTGCCAATGTGTTCAAGTGCATTTGATATTTTTATTTTTATATTCTTTTATTGTGGATGAAGTCAATTATTTGAACTCTCAAATATTTTTATTGTTATTATCTCTCTATTTGTTTGCTTATTTGTGGTTGTTCACCAACTTGACTATCTAGAGGAAGTAAAAGTCGTAACAAGGTTTCCGTAGGTGAACCTGCGGAAGGATCATTAACGTGAGAGAGCAGCGGCGGCGGCTCTGCCCGCCCGCTCGCCTGCCTCGCCCGAGTTCTCGCCGGGAGGCGCGCTCCCCGGGTCGCACGTGTGTTGTGCGCACGGAAGTGTGCGTGCGCACGGGCGCGCGTGGCGGTCGTGAGAGAGAGGTCGAGAGAGGGGGAAGGGGGACGGGCGCCGGCTCGCCCGCCCTCCTCGCCCCGTCCGAGGACCCGTGTCTGGCTCTGCCGCTGGCGGCTCACGGCGGACGGCGGCTCTCTTCCCGCTCTCGCTCTCCTCCGTCCACTCCCGCTGCTTGCCTCACCGCACCGCAGCGGCCCGCGGGTGTGTCCCCTCTTTCCCGGGCGCGCGCCTTTCCCTCTCCATCCCTCTTCCCGGGGGAGGATGGGCGAGGGTCTGGCGGCGCCCCGGGCCCCCTCTCGCCGCCGACCTCCGCTCGCGCGCCGTGGCGCCGCGGCGCGCCTGTCGGGGAGGCGGCGGAGGTTGGGCGCACTTTTTTTTCCCCCCTCTCCACCTCCTTCTCCAAAGGACCGGGGTAGACCAGTAGTCCCTCCCACCGGGCGGGAGGCCATTTTTTTCCCCCGGGGATGCGGCGGGTCGACCAGATGTCCCGCTGGACTCTTTTTTTTTTTTTTATGTATAATATATATTATATCTTCCTAGACCTGACGGGTCGACCAGTTGTCTCTGTGCACTTCCCTTTTTTTGACGGACTGGAAGCGGGTCGACCAGTTGTCCGATTAAATATTTGGCCTTAAAATGCTAAGTACCGGGGTCGACCAGTTGGCCTTGTGAACTTGGGTCGACCAGTTGTCTATTTCCATGTCTTGATTGACTGATGTCATTCTTCAATGTGTTGGTGGTTAGTTTATCTCTTTTGTTCTCTATGCCAACACGCCCCACTCACCAAACACTTTTTTTTAATTTATTTATTTACTTATTTTTATTTTACTTTTTTATTATTTATTTATTTATACATACATACATACATCCTGTCTATCTGTCCAGATGGGGCAGGGGTAGAAGGGGCTAGCTATGAGAGGAAGGTGCTCGGTGGGCATCCAGTTGTAAATAAGGCTGGGAATAAATAGCTGAATATTAATTCATTTGAGTAATATTAAAACTGTTCAAGTAGAAAACAATTGCTTTCTTTTTCTGTTTGCCCAGAGATCTGACTGACTGCAACTTGGAAAGAAGACGGCCCTGCTGGACAGAGACCTCCCTCCTGCTTTGGGTGGGTCGACCAGTTTACATGTTTATTTCCACGTTTTGTCTTTTATGGATTGAATGGATGTGTCTCTCTCTTTTTTTTTTTTTTTTGGTTTTTCGAGACAGGGTTTCTCTGTGGCTTTGGAGCCTGTCCTGGAACTAGCACTGTAGACCAGGCTGGTCTCGAACTCACAGAGATCCGCCTACCTCTGCCTCCCGAGTACTGGGATTAAAGGCGTGCGCCACCATCGTCCGGCTCTCATTTTTTTTTTCACGATTGCTTGCTTGCTTGCTTGCTTACTTACTTACTTACTTACTATCTGTTCAGCCCATCTCATTTACTTACTTCTTTAAAAAAAAATGACCCACCTAGTTATTTACTTACTTACTTACTTACTTACTTGTTCATTCATTCCTTCACTTCCTTATCTTCTTTCATATATCTGTTTATTTATCTGCTGATTTAGCGTGACTCATTTACTTATTGAATGTTTCAATTATTATTTAGTTTTATTCATTTTTTCATTCTTTATGTCTATTTTTATGTACGTATTTACTTACTTTCTTAATTTTTTTTTTTACTTTTTAAAATTTACTTAATTTTTTTCTTTCTTTGGGAATGTAGATTCTTTCTTCCTTTCTTCCTTTCTTTCCTTCTTTCTGTCTCCTGACTGTCACTGGCTAAGAAAATGGTGGCCTCCATGTCACTGGTCAGCATAGCAGCTCCTAAAATGGAATTTGATGAAGGGATACATAGATAGATAGATAGATAGATAGATAGATAGATAGATAGATAGATAGATAGATGGGATGCGCACACGCTCACACACACACACACACACACATATGCACGCACGTGCATGACATGTACAGATGGGGGGCGATTCCAATGTTTTCAGAGGAAGGTGCTCGCTGGTAATAATAAATGTGCTGGTAAATAAGGCTGGAAATAGCTGAATATTAAATCATTAAAACTCTTCAAATAAATAAAAAGCAATTCCATTTCTCTCTCTCTCTCTTTCTCACCATATACCAGCACATCTGAACTGACTGCAACATACAAAAGAAGAAGAAACACGGAAAGAAGACATCCCTGCTGGACAGGATCTGAGATGAGAATAAATTCATCGAATGGCTGCCAACAGCATTTCATTGAGAAGAGATTCCACATTTTATGCTGTACAGTTACTTAGTTAGATAGATAGATAAAGAGAGGCCTGTGAACTGGGGTGGGCTGTGGCTTCTCAGGTCACCTCAGGTCAGGGAGGGGCTGAGGAGTGTCCCATTGGCCTTGACAATAGGCAGGAGTCAGAGGTTAATGTCAGGGCAGGGCCTGAGAGTTCCTCAAAGGGAATGAATGGAGACCCTTGCTTACCTAAGAAATGCCTGACCTTGGAAAAGGACTTGTGGAAAGCGGGCCCTTGAAACTGTGGTTTCACGTCTTACTAGAAAGCTCCCTCTTGGAAGGGAAAGTCATCGTGATATCTTACTCTTTTCCCAAGGATACCCTACCTACCCTTCTGATCATTCTTACTGAATTAAGTCTTCCACTGCAAATAAATAAATAAATAAATAATAAATGAAGTGGGTGAGTGAGTGAGTGAGTGAGTAAGTAAGTAAGTAAGTAAGTAAACAAGCAAATACGTGGATGGACAAATAAATACAAAGTTTGCTGTTGTTGACTGACTTTTGATTTCATAATGAATCTCTCTCTCTCTCTCTCTCTCTCTCTCTCTCACACACACACACACACACGCACACTAAATATACAATAAAAGGAAGCATAACACCTTTACTCAGGGGGCAGAGTGAACTCTGAAAGTTTTCCAGGCGGGGGGGGGGAGAGACAGAATATAAGAACAAAATGAGAAACAAGGAAAAATAGTGTTGGCTGGCTGGCCGGCTTTCAGTTCCCTGACAGAAATGAGCACATTGTGGAGGAAACACAAAGTTGTTACACTATGTGGGTGTGATGAGGAGAGATTGTGAGTGAGTGTCCTGTCAGAACAAAGTTAGTCCCATAGTTGATGAAATTCATTATCCCAAAACTTCAGCAGAATATATCCCAAGTTTGCAAATGTGTGATCAGCTTGTGACAGGTTGGGCTGGAGATGCTGAGAACTGGGGAGCCCTCAATGCAAGAGCAGACACTCATTCCCATGAAGAGGGAGAGAGGGAGGGAGGGAGGGAGGGAGGGATCATTCATTCCTATACTCAAGTTTAAAGAAAGATGAGTGGCTATCTATGGAGAGACCACTCACAGATATGAAAAATCATTTCCTAAAAATCAAATTTCTCAGTCAGTATGCAACTGCTATGGTGCTTCTCCTAGATAAAGCAAAACACACAAACAAACTGATTCCTTGATCTAGAGCCACAGTGCACATGCTGTGGAAAAGGGGACATGGCCAACTTGAATCACAATATTCATCAGAGCATGAAAAGAGCGTAAAAAGGACACAGAGGAGAGATAATTGTGGTCCTTCCTTCCTCCCTCCCTCCCTCCCTCCCTCCCTCCCTCCCTCCCTCCTTCCCTCAGGAAGTGACTGACAGATGAGACTTTGTCCAAGCAGGTTCTGTCTGAAATACCAGACTTGAGTTTCCCCCTCTGTGGGTATTAGCTAATCAGTCCTCCCTTCTTTCTGTAGGAAGGTGGTGCATGTCTCTCAGAACTTACCTGGTTTCCTCTGCACCAGGTGAACCAGGGAAAAGCTTTCTAAGCCTTATTCAGACCCATAGAGGCTGCGCTGTGTGTGACTTCAGAGACCTCAGGGAGTATAGGGGTGGGTGGGTGCTTGATGCTTCAGACTCATGTCATTGAAGGACATAACATAGTCTGGATTCACAGAGATTCACAACACAGAGCCATTGTCACTTACTAACAGCTCAGGACACCCAGAGCTAACAAGAAATTGCAGTCTCAGCCGGGCTTTAATCACAGCACACACACAGATCTCTGTGAATTCAAAGATGGCCTGATTTACAGAGTGAGTTTTAGGACAGCCCAAGATACACAAAGAAACCCTTTCTTGAAAAACAAAGCAAAACAGCAAAAGAAAGAAAGACAAGGAAAAAGAAAAAAATGGCAGTCTCTTTCCACTCTCTCCTCCATTGGCTCTTAAAGAGCTCTCAAGCTGAACTGGAGACCATGGTGTCACTCAAAACTGGGAAGCCAGAAACCTTAGGGGGGTCACAGGAGTCGGACTGACTGCAGCACTTGATGCCTCAACCCTGCTAATGGCTGTGATATAAGGCATGGTAAAATACGGGCTTTGGCAGAGCACTACTCCCCTTTCTCTATTATTATTGCTACACAACGAAAAGGACCGGGGGGGGGGGTGATGATGTGCAGTCAGTGCTGGTATTGAAATCTCACTGACTCCTTCCGCACTCCTTGTCAATTCCCGACTTTGTCAAATCAACTATCGTGAATCTTTGATGTGGGTTGGCCCTTTAGGAACTCAGAGAAACAAGACAGACAGACCTGTTTCATCCCAGAAACCTCCCAGTTCCTGAGCCCTAGCCCTGGAAGTCTCAAAGCCATCACATCCAGAAATCTCTCTAGTCCCTGCTAGTGGTGAACTCACTTCGTCTTCCCCAGGACCACTAATTATTTCTCCATGTTTTCCTGTGAGATCTGAGGCCAGCTTTCTTCTTCCTCCCTCTGGCCTCTCCACGAACGATCTCCATTCTCTAGACAACATGTCTAGAACCGAGTCTTATAGGCACCGAGAGAGTGTGTCTTGAGGGCAGTTGGCGTTTCTAGGACACGAGTGACATCATAAAATTCCTAGAGCTCTCTGGGATACCGTGGAATTTCCAGAGAAGGGACTGCTGATGTCGTGAGGCACGGCCTTTACCTCCTTGCTGATATTTCTCCCCGAACTGACCGACCGACCGACCGACCGACCGACCAACCGGAACCTGAGGTTTCCTTTCCAGGAGTCTCTCCTCCGACACAGAGGGAGCCATTCAGGATTTCCTCCTTCCAAAACCAGAAATTTCTCTCTGCTTCATTAATATCTTCTCACTACTTCCTGAACCCATGGGGAGTTAGTTAGTTGAACACTCACATTTTTCATGAATGACCCTTCCTCCCTCTCCTGAACATCTCATATTACTGATTCATACTCAGTAAAACAGTAATATGAGAAATTAGGCCAGGAGGACATGGAAGATGAGGGTTGAGTCTTCTGAAGTGAACAAGCACTTAGGGAAGGCTAAACTTAAGGGAATTTGACTCTGAGTGGCAAGACATGAATAGCTGCTGCCAAGGCACAGATACAGGCACCAACTGGGCCCTAGGCATCCTCATGCATCATCAGAGCTGTGTGGGAAACTCAGCCCAAAGGAGGGGCCGTGTTCAAAGGGAGAGGGCATTTTCGAGGACAGCACTGTTTTCTTTTTCTTCTTTCTTTCTTTCTTTCTTTCTTTCTTTCTTTCTTTCTTTTTTTTTTTCGAGACAGGGTTGTTCTGTAGTTTTTTTTTTTTTGGAGCCTGTCCTGGAACTAGCTCTTGTAGACCAGGCTGGTCTTGAACTCACATGCTTTCTTTTTTTTTCTATTGGATACTTTTGACTTCTTTATCAAAGATCAGGTGTTCGAAGATGTGTGGATCGATATCCGGGTCTTCTATTCGGTTCCATTGGTCCTCCTGTCTGTTCTTATGCCAGGACCAGGCTGTTTTCAGAACTGTAGCTTACAGAGTGTTCTTGCAGGTGGGGCACAGAAGAGGTTAATTACGGTACCTTAGTTCTTCTGCTTTTCTAGCAGACCGGAGCCCAGCTGACAGGAATCCAGTAGAGATGGTGTCAAGGTTCACACTGACACTAACAGCTGTAACTTGAGCAGGATTTGTGATCCACATGAAATTTGCAATGAATTGCAGCAAATCTGTGACACTCTAACTTGCTCAGGCTCAGTATCTGAACATACAGATGTTTGCAATGATCACTGGCTTCAGGATATTTTTGTTGTTGTTGTTGTTGTTGTTTTGTTTTTCCACGAGACAGGGTTTCCCTGTAGCTGAAGTTTAACGGCCTGGTGTTTTTGTGACTTACTGCTTCAAAGAACTTCTCCATTTCTTTATCCCTAAGGGAAAAGAAATATAATCACTAAATACATTTAAGTGTCTTTCAACCATTTTAGATCCCTCTGTTGAGAGTTCTCTGTTTAGGTCTGTACTCCATTTTTTAAAATTGGATTATTTGTTCTTTGGATGACCAATTTCTCGACTTCTTTGTGTATTTTGGAGATTAGTGAAGATCTTTTCCCATTCTGTAAGGCCGTCGTTTTGTCTTGTTGGCCATGTTCTTTGCTTTACAGAAGCTTTTCAGTTTCAGGAGGTCTCACTTATCAATTGTTTCTCTCAGTGTCTGTTTTTTTTTCTTTTTTTTTCTTTTTTCTTTCTTTTTTTTTCTTTTTTTTCTTTTTTTCTTTTTTCTTTTTTTTTCTTCTTCTTCTTTTCTTTTTTTTTCTTTTTTTTCTCTCTTTAGTTTTTTTCTTTGTTCTTTTTTTTGTTTTGTTTTTCTTTTTTTTTCTTTTTTCTTTTTTTTCTTTTTCTCTCAGTGTCTGTGCTACTGGGGTTCTATTTAGCAAGCGTTCTCCTGTGCCAATGTGTTCAAGTGCATTTGATATTTTTATTTTTATATTCTTTTATTGTGGATGAAGTCAATTATTTGAACTCTCAAATATTTTTATTGTTATTATCTCTCTATTTGTTTGCTTATTTGTGGTTGTTCACCAACTTGACTATCTAGAGGAAGTAAAAGTCGTAACAAGGTTTCCGTAGGTGAACCTGCGGAAGGATCATTAACGTGAGAGAGCAGCGGCGGCGGCTCTGCCCGCCCGCTCGCCTGCCTCGCCCGAGTTCTCGCCGGGAGGCGCGCTCCCCGGGTCGCGCGTGTGTTGTGCGCACGGAAGTGTGCGTGCGCACGGGCGCGCGTGGCGGTCGTGAGAGAGAGGTCGAGAGAGGGGGAAGGGGGACGGGCGCCGGCTCGCCCGCCCTCCTCGCCCCGTCCGAGGACCCGTGTCTGGCTCTGCCGCTGGCGGCTCACGGCGGACGGCGGCTCTCTTCCCGCTCTCGCTCTCCTCCGTCCACTCCCGCTGCTTGCCTCACCGCACCGCAGCGGCCCGCGGGTGTGTCCCCTCTTTCCCGGGCGCGCGCCTTTCCCTCTCCATCCCTCTTCCCGGGGGAGGATGGGCGAGGGTCTGGCGGCGCCCCGGGCCCCCTCTCGCCGCCGACCTCCGCTCAAGCGCCGTGGCGCGCCTGTCGGGGAGGCGGCGGAGGTTGGGCGCACTTTTTTTTCCCCCCTCTCCACCTCCTTCTCCAAAGGACCGGGGTAGACCAGTAGTCCCTCCCACCGGGCGGGAGGCCATTTTTTTCCCCCGGGGATGCGGCGGGTCGACCAGATGTCCCGCTGGACTCTTTTTTTTTTTTAATGTATAATATATATTATATCTTCCTAGACCTGACGGGTCGACCAGTTGTCTCTGTGCACTTCCCTTTTTTTGACGGACTGGAAGCGGGTCGACCAGTTGTCCGATTAAATATTTGGCCTTAAAATGCTAAGTACCGGGGTCGACCAGTTGGCCTTGTGAACTTGGGTCGACCAGTTGTCTATTTCCATGTCTTGATTGACTGATGTCATTCTTCAATGTGTTGGTGGTTAGTTTATCTCTTTTGTTCTCTATGCCAACACGCCCCACTCACCAAACACTTTTTTTTAATTTATTTATTTACTTATTTTTATTTTACTTTTTTATTATTTATTTATTTATACATACATACATACATCCTGTCTATCTGTCCAGATGGGGCAGGGGTAGAAGGGGCTAGCTATGAGAGGAAGGTGCTCGGTGGGCATCCAGTTGTAAATAAGGCTGGGAATAAATAGCTGAATATTAATTCATTTGAGTAATATTAAAACTGTTCAAGTAGAAAACAATTGCTTTCTTTTTCTGTTTGCCCAGAGATCTGACTGACTGCAACTTGGAAAGAAGACGGCCCTGCTGGACAGAGACCTCCCTCCTGCTTTGGGTGGGTCGACCAGTTTACATGTTTATTTCCACGTTTTGTCTTTTATGGATTGAATGGATGTGTCTCTCTCTTTTTTTTTTTTTTTGGTTTTTCGAGACAGGGTTTCTCTGTGGCTTTGGAGCCTGTCCTGGAACTAGCACTGTAGACCAGGCTGGTCTCGAACTCACAGAGATCCGCCTACCTCTGCCTCCCGAGTACTGGGATTAAAGGCGTGCGCCACCATCGTCCGGCTCTCATTTTTTTTTTCACGATTGCTTGCTTGCTTGCTTGCTTACTTACTTACTTACTTACTATCTGTTCAGCCCATCTCATTTACTTACTTCTTTAAAAAAAAATGACCCACCTAGTTATTTACTTACTTACTTACTTACTTACTTGTTCATTCATTCCTTCACTTCCTTATCTTCTTTCATATATCTGTTTATTTATCTGCTGATTTAGCGTGACTCATTTACTTATTGAATGTTTCAATTATTATTTAGTTTTATTCATTTTTTCATTCTTTATGTCTATTTTTATGTACGTATTTACTTACTTTCTTAATTTTTTTTTTTACTTTTTAAAATTTACTTAATTTTTTTCTTTCTTTGGGAATGTAGATTCTTTCTTCCTTTCTTCCTTTCTTTCCTTCTTTCTGTCTCCTGACTGTCACTGGCTAAGAAAATGGTGGCCTCCATGTCACTGGTCAGCATAGCAGCTCCTAAAATGGAATTTGATGAAGGGATACATAGATAGATAGATAGATAGATAGATAGATAGATAGATAGATAGATAGATAGATAGATGGGATGCGCACACGCTCACACACACACACACACACACACACATATGCACGCACGTGCATGACATGTACAGATGGGGGGCGATTCCAATGTTTTCAGAGGAAGGTGCTCGCTGGTAATAATAAATGTGCTGGTAAATAAGGCTGGAAATAGCTGAATATTAAATCATTAAAACTCTTCAAATAAATAAAAAGCAATTCCATTTCTCTCTCTCTCTCTTTCTCACCATATACCAGCACATCTGAACTGACTGCAACATACAAAAGAAGAAGAAACACGGAAAGAAGACATCCCTGCTGGACAGGATCTGAGATGAGAATAAATTCATCGAATGGCTGCCAACAGCATTTCATTGAGAAGAGATTCCACATTTTATGCTGTACAGTTACTTAGTTAGATAGATAGATAAAGAGAGGCCTGTGAACTGGGGTGGGCTGTGGCTTCTCAGGTCACCTCAGGTCAGGGAGGGGCTGAGGAGTGTCCCATTGGCCTTGACAATAGGCAGGAGTCAGAGGTTAATGTCAGGGCAGGGCCTGAGAGTTCCTCAAAGGGAATGAATGGAGACCCTTGCTTACCTAAGAAATGCCTGACCTTGGAAAAGGACTTGTGGAAAGCGGGCCCTTGAAACTGTGGTTTCACGTCTTACTAGAAAGCTCCCTCTTGGAAGGGAAAGTCATCGTGATATCTTACTCTTTTCCCAAGGATACCCTACCTACCCTTCTGATCATTCTTACTGAATTAAGTCTTCCACTGCAAATAAATAAATAAATAAATAATAAATGAAGTGGGTGAGTGAGTGAGTGAGTGAGTAAGTAAGTAAGTAAGTAAGTAAACAAGCAAATACGTGGATGGACAAATAAATACAAAGTTTGCTGTTGTTGACTGACTTTTGATTTCATAATGAATCTCTCTCTCTCTCTCTCTCTCTCTCACACACACACACACACACGCACACTAAATATACAATAAAAGGAAGCATAACACCTTTACTCAGGGGGCAGAGTGAACTCTGAAAGTTTTCCAGGCGGGGGGGGGGAGAGACAGAATATAAGAACAAAATGAGAAACAAGGAAAAATAGTGTTGGCTGGCTGGCCGGCTTTCAGTTCCCTGACAGAAATGAGCACATTGTGGAGGAAACACAAAGTTGTTACACTATGTGGGTGTGATGAGGAGAGATTGTGAGTGAGTGTCCTGTCAGAACAAAGTTAGTCCCATAGTTGATGAAATTCATTATCCCAAAACTTCAGCAGAATATATCCCAAGTTTGCAAATGTGTGATCAGCTTGTGACAGGTTGGGCTGGAGATGCTGAGAACTGGGGAGCCCTCAATGCAAGAGCAGACACTCATTCCCATGAAGAGGGAGAGAGGGAGGGAGGGAGGGAGGGAGGGATCATTCATTCCTATACTCAAGTTTAAAGAAAGATGAGTGGCTATCTATGGAGAGACCACTCACAGATATGAAAAATCATTTCCTAAAAATCAAATTTCTCAGTCAGTATGCAACTGCTATGGTGCTTCTCCTAGATAGAGCAAAACACACAAACAAACTGATTCCTTGATCTAGAGCCACAGTGCACATGCTGTGGAAAAGGGGACATGGCCAACTTGAATCACAATATTCATCAGAGCATGAAAAGAGCGTAAAAAGGACACAGAGGAGAGATAATTGTGGTCCTTCCTTCCTCCCTCCCTCCCTCCCTCCCTCCCTCCCTCCTTCCCTCAGGAAGTGACTGACAGATGAGACTTTGTCCAAGCAGGTTCTGTCTGAAATACCAGACTTGAGTTTCCCCCTCTGTGGGTATTAGCTAATCAGTCCTCCCTTCTTTCTGTAGGAAGGTGGTGCATGTCTCTCAGAACTTACCTGGTTTCCTCTGCACCAGGTGAACCAGGGAAAAGCTTTCTAAGCCTTATTCAGACCCATAGAGGCTGCGCTGTGTGTGACTTCAGAGACCTCAGGGAGTATAGGGGTGGGTGGGTGCTTGATGCTTCAGACTCATGTCATTGAAGGACATAACATAGTCTGGATTCACAGAGATTCACAACACAGAGCCATTGTCACTTACTAACAGCTCAGGACACCCAGAGCTAACAAGAAATTGCAGTCTCAGCCGGGCTTTAATCACAGCACACACACAGATCTCTGTGAATTCAAAGATGGCCTGATTTACAGAGTGAGTTTTAGGACAGCCCAAGATACACAAAGAAACCCTTTCTTGAAAAACAAAGCAAAACAGCAAAAGAAAGAAAGACAAGGAAAAAGAAAAAAATGGCAGTCTCTTTCCACTCTCTCCTCCATTGGCTCTTAAAGAGCTCTCAAGCTGAACTGGAGACCATGGTGTCACTCAAAACTGGGAAGCCAGAAACCTTAGGGGGGTCACAGGAGTCGGACTGACTGCAGCACTTGATGCCTCAACCCTGCTAATGGCTGTGATATAAGGCATGGTAAAATACGGGCTTTGGCAGAGCACTACTCCCCTTTCTCTATTATTATTGCTACACAACGAAAAGGACCGGGGGGGGGGGTGATGATGTGCAGTCAGTGCTGGTATTGAAATCTCACTGACTCCTTCCGCACTCCTTGTCAATTCCCGACTTTGTCAAATCAACTATCGTGAATCTTTGATGTGGGTTGGCCCTTTAGAAACTCAGAGAAACAAGACAGACAGACCTGTTTCATCCCAGAAACCTCCCAGTTCCTGAGCCCTAGCCCTGGAAGTCTCAAAGCCATCACATCCAGAAATCTCTCTAGTCCCTGCTAGTGGTGAACTCACTTCGTCTTCCCCAGGACCACTAATTATTTCTCCATGTTTTCCTGTGAGATCTGAGGCCAGCTTTCTTCTTCCTCCCTCTGGCCTCTCCACGAACGATCTCCATTCTCTAGACAACATGTCTAGAACCGAGTCTTATAGGCACCGAGAGAGTGTGTCTTGAGGGCAGTTGGCGTTTCTAGGACACGAGTGACATCACAAAATTCCGAGAGCTCTCTGGGATACCGTGGAATTTCCAGAGAAGGGACTGCTGATATCGTGAGGCACGGCCTTTACCTCCTTGCTGATATTTCTCCCCGAACTGACCGACCGACCGACCGACCGGCCGACCAACCGGAACCTGAGGTTTCCTTTCCAGGAGTCTCTCCTCCGACACAGAGGGAGCCATTCAGGATTTCCTCCTTCCAAAACCAGAAATTTCTCTCTGCTTCATTAATATCTTCTCACTACTTCCTGAACCCATGGGGAGTTAGTTAGTTGAACACTCACTTTTTTCATGAATGACCCTTCCTCCCTCTCCTGAACATCTCATATTACTGATTCATACTCAGTAAAACAGTAATATGAGAAATTAGGCCAGGAGGACATGGAAGATGAGGGTTGAGTCTTCTGAAGTGAACAAGCACTTAGGGAAGGCTAAACTTAAGGGAATTTGACTCTGAGTGGCAAGACATGAATAGCTGCTGCCAAGGCACAGATACAGGCACCAACTGGGCCCTCGGCATCCTCATGCATCATCAGAGCTGTGTGGGAAACTCAGCCCAAAGGAGGGGCCGTGTTCAAAGGGAGAGGGCATTTTCGAGGACAGCACTGTTTTCTTTTTCTTCTTCCTTTCTTTCTTTCTTTCTTTCTTTCTTTCTTTCTTTCTTTCATTTTTTTTTTCGAGACAGGGTTGTTCTGTAGTTTTTTTTTTTTTGGAGCCTGTCCTGGAACTAGCTCTTGTAGACCAGGCTGGTCTTGAACTCACATGCTTTCTTTTTTTTTCTATTGGATATTTTTGACTTCTTTATCAAAGATCAGGTGTTCGAAGATGTGTGGATCGATATCCGGGTCTTCTATTCGGTTCCATTGGTCCTCCTGTCTGTTCTTATGCCAGGACCAGGCTGTTTTCAGAACTGTAGCTTACAGAGTGTTCTTGCAGGTGGGGCACAGAAGAGGTTAATTACGGTACCTTAGTTCTTCTGCTTTTCTAGCAGACCGGAGCCCAGCTGACAGGAATCCAGTAGAGATGGTGTCAAGGTTCACACTGACACTAACAGCTGTAACTTGAGCAGGATTTGTGATCCACATGAAATTTGCAATGAATTGCAGCAAATCTGAGACACTCTAACTTGCTCAGGCTCAGTATCTGAACATACAGATGTTTGCAATGATCACTGGCTTCAGGATTTTTTTTTGTTGTTGTTGTTGTTGTTTTGTTTTTCCACGAGACAGGGTTTCCCTGTAGCTGAAGTTTAACGGCCTGGTGTTTTTGTGACTTACTGCTTCAAAGAACTTCTCCATTTCTTTATCCCTAAGGGAAAAGAAATATAATCACTAAATACATTTAAGTGTCTTTCAACCATTTTAGATCCCTCTGTTGAGAGTTCTCTGTTTAGGTCTGTACTCCATTTTTTAAAATTGGATTATTTGTTCTTTGGATGACCAATTTCTCGACTTCTTTGTGTATTTTGGAGATTAGTGAAGATCTTTTCCCATTCTGTAAGGCCGTCGTTTTGTCTTGTTGGCCATGTTCTTTGCTTTACAGAAGCTTTTCAGTTTCAGGAGGTCTCACTTATTAATTGTTTCTCTCGGTGTCTGTTTTTTTTTCTTTTTTTTTCTTTTTTCTTTCTTTTTTTTTCTTTTTTTTCTTTTCTTCTTTTTTCTTTTTTTTCTTCTTCTTCTTTTCTTTTCTTTTCTTTTTTTTCTCTCTTTAGTTTTTTTCTTTGTTCTTTTTTTTTGTTTTGTTTTTCTTTTTTTTTTCTTTTTTCTTTTTTTTCTTTTTCTCTCAGTGTCTGTGCTACTGGGGTTCTATTTAGCAAGCGTTCTCCTGTGCCAATGTGTTCAAGTGCATTTGATATTTTTATTTTTATATTCTTTTATTGTGGATGAAGTCAATTATTTGAACTCTCAAATATTTTTATTGTTATTATCTCTCTATTTGTTTGCTTATTTGTGGTTGTTCACCAACTTGACTATCTAGAGGAAGTAAAAGTCGTAACAAGGTTTCCGTAGGTGAACCTGCGGAAGGATCATTAACGTGAGAGAGCAGCGGCGGCGGCTCTGCCCGCCCGCTCGCCTGCCTCGCCCGAGTTCTCGCCGGGAGGCGCGCTCCCCGGGTCGCACGTGTGTTGTGCGCACGGAAGTGTGCGTGCGCACGGGCGCGCGTGGCGGTCGTGAGAGAGAGGTCGAGAGAGGGGGAAGGGGGACGGGCGCCGGCTCGCCCGCCCTCCTCGCCCCGTCCGAGGACCCGTGTCTGGCTCTGCCGCTGGCGGCTCACGGCGGACGGCGGCTCTCTTCCCGCTCTCGCTCTCCTCCGTCCACTCCCGCTGCTTGCCTCACCGCACCGCAGCGGCCCGCGGGTGTGTCCCCTCTTTCCCGGGCGCGCGCCTTTCCCTCTCCATCCCTCTTCCCGGGGGAGGATGGGCGAGGGTCTGGCGGCGCCCCGGGCCCCCTCTCGCCGCCGACCTCCGCTCGCGCGCCGTGGCGCCGCGGCGCGCCTGTCGGGGAGGCGGCGGAGGTTGGGCGCACTTTTTTTTCCCCCCTCTCCACCTCCTTCTCCAAAGGACCGGGGTAGACCAGTAGTCCCTCCCACCGGGCGGGAGGCCATTTTTTTCCCCCGGGGATGCGGCGGGTCGACCAGATGTCCCGCTGGACTCTTTTTTTTTTTTTTTTTTTAATGTATAATATATGTTATATCTTCCTAGACCTGACGGGTCGACCAGTTGTCTCTGTGCACTTCCTTTTTTTTGACGGACTGGAAGCGGGTCGACCAGTTGTCCGATTAAATATTTGGCCTTAAAATGCTAAGTACTGGGGTCGACCAGTTGGCCTTGTGAACTTGGGTCGACCAGTTGTCTTTTTCCATGTCTTGATTGAATGATGTCATTCTTCAATGTGTTGGTGGTTAGTTTATCTCTTTTGTTCTCTATGCCAACACGCCCCACTCACCAAACACTTTTTTTTTAATTTATTTATTTACTTATTTTTATTTTACTTTTTTATTATTTATTTATTTATACATACATACATACATCCTGTCTATCTGTCCAGATGGGGCAGGGGTAGAAGGGGCTAGCTATGAGAGGAAGGTGCTCGGTGGGCATCCAGTTGTAAATAAGGCTGGGAATAAATAGCTGAATATTAATTCATTTGAGTAATATTAAAACTGTTCAAGTAGAAAACAATTGCTTTCTTTTTCTGTTTGCCCAGAGATCTGACTGACTGCAACTTGGAAAGAAGACGGCCCTGCTGGACAGAGACCTCCCTCCTGCTTTGGGTGGGTCGACCAGTTTACATGTTTATTTCCACGTTTTGTCTTTTATGGATTGAATGGATGTGTCTCTCTCTTTTTTTTTTTTTTTTTTTTTGGTTTTTCGAGACAGGGTTTCTCTGTGGCTTTGGAGCCTGTCCTGGAACTAGCACTGTAGACCAGGCTGGTCTCGAACTCACAGAGATCCGCCTACCTCTGCCTCCCGAGTACTGGGATTAAAGGCGTGCGCCACCATCGCCCGGCTCTCATTTTTTTTTTCACGATTGCTTGCTTGCTTGCTTGCTTACTTACTTACTTACTTACTATCTGTTCAGCCCATCTCATTTACTTACTTCTTTAAAAAAAATGACCCACCTAGTTATTTACTTACTTACTTACTTACTTACTTGTTCATTCATTCCTTCACTTCCTTATCTTCTTTCATATATCTGTTTATTTATCTGCTGATTTAGCATGACTCATTTACTTATTGAATGTTTCAATTATTATTTAGTTTTATTCATTTATTCATTCTTTATGTCTATTTTTATGTATGTATTTACTTACTTTCTTAATTTTTTTTTTACTTTTTAAAATTTACTTAATTTTTTTCTTTCTTTGGGAATGTAGATTCTTTCTTCCTTTCTTCCTTTCTTTCCTTCTTTCTGTCTCCTGACTGTCACTGGCTAAGAAAATGGTGGCCTCCATGTCACTGGTCAGCATAGCAGCTCCTAAAATGGAATTTGATGAAGGGATACATAGATAGATTGATAGATAGATAGATAGATAGATAGATAGATAGATAGATAGATAGATAGATAGATGGGATGCGCACACGCTCACACACACACACACACACACACACACACATATGCACGCACGTGCATGACATGTACAGATGGGGGGCGATTCCAATGTTTTCAGAGGAAGGTGCTCGCTGGTAATAATAAATGTGCTGGTAAATAAGGCTGGAAATAGCTGAATATTAAATCATTAAAACTCTTCAAATAAATAAAAAGCAATTCCATTTCTCTCTCTCTCTCTTTCTCACCATATACCAGCACATCTGAACTGACTGCAACATACAAAAGAAGAAGAAACACGGAAAGAAGACATCCCTGCTGGACAGGATCTGAGATGAGAATAAATTCATCGAATGGCTGCCAACAGCATTTCATTGAGAAGAGATTCCACATTTTATGCTGTAGAGTTACTTAGTTAGATAGATAGATAAAGAGAGGCCTGTGAACTGGGGTGGGCTGTGGCTTCTCAGGTCACCTCAGGTCAGGGAGGGGCTGAGGAGTGTCCCATTGGCCTTGACAATAGGCAGGAGTCAGAGGTTAATGTCAGGGCAGGGCCTGAGAGTTCCTCAAAGGGAATGAATGGAGACCCTTGCTTACCTAAGAAATGCCTGACCTTGGAAAAGGACTTGTGGAAAGCGGGCCCTTGAAACTGTGGTTTCACTTCTTACTAGAAAGCTCCCTCTTGGAAGGGAAAGTCATCGTGATATCTTACTCTTTTCCCAAGGATACCCTACCTACCCTTCTGATCATTCTTACTGAATTAAGTCTTCCACTGCAAATAAATAAATAAATAAATAATAAATGAAGTGGGTGAGTGAGTGAGTGAGTGAGTAAGTAAGTAAGTAAGTAAAAAAGCAAATACGTGGATGGACAAATAAATACAAAGTTTGCTGTTGTTGACTGACTTTTGATTTCATAATGAATCTCTCTCTCTCTCTCTCTCTCTCTCTCTCTCTCTCTCACACACACACACACACACACACACACACACACTAAATATACAATAAAAGGAAGCATAACACCTTTACTCAGGGGGCAGAGTGAACTCTGAAAGTTTTCCAGGCGGGGGGGGGGAGAGACAGAATATAAGAACAAAATGAGAAACAAGGAAAAATAGTGTTGGCTGGCTGGCCGGCTTTCAGTTCCCTGACAGAAATGAGCACATTGTGGAGGAAACACAAAGTTGTTACACTATGTGGGTGTGATGAGGAGAGATTGTGAGTGAGTGTCCTGTCAGAACAAAGTTAGTCCCATAGTTGATGAAATTCATTATCCCAAAACTTCAGCAGAATATATCCCAAGTTTGCAAATGTGTGATCAGCTTGTGACAGGTTGGGCTGGAGATGCTGAGAACTGGGGAGCCCTCAATGCAAGAGCAGACACTCATTCCCATGAAGAGGGAGAGAGGGAGGGAGGGAGGGAGGGAGGGATCATTCATTCCTATACTCAAGTTTAAAGAAAGATGAGTGGCTATCTATGGAGAGACCACTCACAGATATGAAAAATCATTTCCTAAAAATCAAATTTCTCAGTCAGTATGCAACTGCTATGGTGCTTCTCCTAGATAGAGCAAAACACACAAACAAACTGATTCCTTGATCTAGAGCCACAGTGCACATGCTGTGGAAAAGGGGACATGGCCAACTTGAATCACAATATTCATCAGAGCATGAAAAGAGCGTAAAAAGGACACAGAGGAGAGATAATTGTGGTCCTTCCTTCCTTCCTTCCTCCCTCCCTCCCTCCCTCCCTTCCTCCCTCCCTCCCTCCTTCCCTCAGGAAGTGACTGACAGATGAGACTTTGTCCAAGCAGGTTCTGTCTGAAATACCAGACTTGAGTTTCCCCCTCTGTGGGTATTAGCTAATCAGTCCTCCCTTCTTTCTGTAGGAAGGTGGTGCATGTCTCTCAGAACTTACCTGGTTTCCTCTGCACCAGGTGAACCAGGGAAAAGCTTTCTAAGCCTTATTCAGACCCATAGAGGCTGCGCTGTGTGTGACTTCAGAGACCTCAGGGAGTATAGGGGTGGGTGGGTGCTTGATGCTTCAGACTCATGTCATTGAAGGACATAACATAGTCTGGATTCACAGAGATTCACAACACAGAGCCATTGTCACTTACTAACAGCTCAGGACACCCAGAGCTAACAAGAAATTGCAGTCTCAGCCGGGCTTTAATCACAGCACACACACAGATCTCTGTGAATTCAAAGATGGCCTGATTTACAGAGTGAGTTTTAGGACAGCCCAAGATACACAAAGAAACCCTTTCTTGAAAAACAAAGCAAAACAGCAAAAGAAAGAAAGACAAGGAAAAAGAAAAAAATGGCAGTCTCTTTCCACTCTCTCCTCCATTGGCTCTTAAAGAGCTCTCAAGCTGAACTGGAGACCATGGTGTCACTCAAAACTGGGAAGCCAGAAACCTTAGGGGGGTCACAGGAGTCGGACTGACTGCAGCACTTGATGCCTCAACCCTGCTAATGGCTGTGATATAAGGCATGGTAAAATACGGGCTTTGGCAGAGCACTACTCCCCTTTCTCTATTATTATTGCTACACAACGAAAAGGACCGGGGGGGGGGTGATGATGTGCAGTCAGTGCTGGTATTGAAATCTCACTGACTCCTTCCACACTCCTTGTCAATTCCCGACTTTGTCAAATCAACTATCGTGAATCTTTGATGTGGGTTGGCCCTTTAGAAACTCAGAGAAACAAGACAGACAGACCTGTTTCATCCCAGAAACCTCCCAGTTCCTGAGCCCTAGCCCTGGAAGTCTCAAAGCCATCACATCCAGAAATCTCTCTAGTCCCTGCTAGTGGTGAACTCACTTCGTCTTCCCCAGGACCACTAATTATTTCTCCATGTTTTCCTGTGAGATCTGAGGCCAGCTTTCTTCTTCCTCCCTCTGGCCTCTCCACGAACGATCTCCATTCTCTAGACAACATGTCTAGAACCGAGTCTTATAGGCACCGAGAGAGTGTGTCTTGAGGGCAGTTGGCGTTTCTAGGACACGAGTGACATCACAAAATTCCGAGAGCTCTCTGGGATACCGTGGAATTTCCAGAGAAGGGACTGCTGATGTCGTGAGGCACGGCCTTTACCTCCTTGCTGATATTTCTCCCCGAACTGACCGACCGACCGACCGACCGACCGACCAACCGGAACCTGAGGTTTCCTTTCCAGGAGTCTCTCCTCCGACACAGAGGGAGCCATTCAGGATTTCCTCCTTCCAAAACCAGAAATTTCTCTCTGCTTCATTAATATCTTCTCACTACTTCCTGAACCCATGGGGAGTTAGTTAGTTGAACACTCACTTTTTTCATGAATGACCCTTCCTCCCTCTCCTGAACATCTCATATTACTGATTCATACTCAGTAAAACAGTAATATGAGAAATTAGGCCAGGAGGACATGGAAGATGAGGGTTGAGTCTTCTGAAGTGAACAAGCACTTAGGGAAGGCTAAACTTAAGGGAATTTGACTCTGAGTGGCAAGACATGAATAGCTGCTGCCAAGGCACAGATACAGGCACCAACTGGGCCCTAGGCATCCTCCTGCATCATCAGAGCTGTGTGGGAAACTCAGCCCAAAGGAGGGGCCGTGTTCAAAGGGAGAGGGCATTTTCGAGGACAGCACTGTTTTCTTTTTCTTCTTTCTTTCTTTCTTTCTTTCTTTCTTTTTTTTTTTTTCGAGACACGGTTGTTCTGTAGTTTTTTTTTTTTTTTGGAGCCTGTCCTGGAACTAGCTCTTGTAGACCAGGCTGGTCTTGAACTCACATGCTTTCTTTTTTTTTCTATTGGATATTTTTGACTTCTTTATCAAAGATCAGGTGTTCGAAGATGTGTGGATCGATATCCGGGTCTTCTATTCGGTTCCATTGGTCCTGCTGACTGTTCTTATGCCAGGACCAGGCTGTTTTCAGAACTGTAGCTTACAGAGTGTTCTTGCAGGTGGGGCACAGAAGAGGTTAATTACGGTACCTTAGTTCTTCTGCTTTTCTAGCAGACCGGAGCCCAGCTGACAGGAATCCAGTAGAGATGGTGTCAAGGTTCACACTGACACTAACAGCTGTAACTTGAGCAGGATTTGTGATCCACATGAAATTTGCAATGAATTGCAGCAAATCTGTGACACTCTAACTTGCTCAGGCTCAGTATCTGAACATACAGATGTTTGCAATGATCACTGGCTTCAGGATTTTTTTTTTTTTGTTGTTGTTGTTGTTTTGTTTTTCCACGAGACAGGGTTTCCCTGTAGCTGAAGTTTAACGGCCTGGTGTTTTTGTGACTTACTGCTTCAAAGAACTTCTCCATTTCTTTATCCCTAAGGGAAAAGAAATATAATCACTAAATACATTTAAGTGTCTTTCAACCATTTTAGATCCCTCTGTTGAGAGTTCTCTGTTTAGGTCTGTACTCCATTTTTTAAAATTGGATTATTTGTTCTTTGGATGACCAATTTCTCGACTTCTTTGTGTATTTTGGAGATTAGTGAAGATCTTTTCCCATTCTGTAAGGCCGTCGTTTTGTCTTGTTGGCCATGTTCTTTGCTTTACAGAAGCTTTTCAGTTTCAGGAGGTCTCACTTATTAATTGTTTCTCTCAGTGTCTGTTTTTTTTTCTTTTTTTTTTCTTTTTTTTCTTTTTTTCTTTTTTTCTTTTTTTTCTTCTTCTTCTTTTCTTTTTTTTTCTTTTTTTTCTCTCTTTAGTTTTTTTCTTTGTTCTTTTTTTTTGTTTTGTTTTTCTTTTTTTTTTCTTTTTTCTTTTTTTTCTTTTTCTCTCAGTGTCTGTGCTACTGGGGTTCTATTTAGCAAGCGTTCTCCTGTGCCAATGTGTTCAAGTGCATTTGATATTTTTATTTTTATATTCTTTTATTGTGGATGAAGTCAATTATTTGAACTCTCAAATATTTTTATTGTTATTATCTCTCTATTTGTTTGCTTATTTGTGGTTGTTCACCAACTTGACTATCTAGAGGAAGTAAAAGTCGTAACAAGGTTTCCGTAGGTGAACCTGCGGAAGGATCATTAACGTGAGAGAGCAGCGGCGGCGGCTCTGCCCGCCCGCTCGCCTGCCTCGCCCGAGTTCTCGCCGGGAGGCGCGCTCCCCGGGTCGCACGTGTGTTGTGCGCACGGAAGTGTGCGTGCGCACGGGCGCGCGTGGCGGTCGTGAGAGAGAGGTCGAGAGAGGGGGAAGGGGGACGGGCGCCGGCTCGCCCGCCCTCCTCGCCCCGTCCGAGGACCCGTGTCTGGCTCTGCCGCTGGCGGCTCACGGCGGACGGCGGCTCTCTTCCCGCTCTCGCTCTCCTCCGTCCACTCCCGCTGCTTGCCTCACCGCACCGCAGCGGCCCGCGGGTGTGTCCCCTCTTTCCCGGGCGCGCGCCTTTCCCTCTCCATCCCTCTTCCCGGGGGAGGATGGGCGAGGGTCTGGCGGCGCCCCGGGCCCCCTCTCGCCGCCGACCTCCGCTCGCGCGCCGTGGCGCCGCGGCGCGCCTGTCGGGGAGGCGGCGGAGGTTGGGCGCACTTTTTTTTCCCCCCTCTCCACCTCCTTCTCCAAAGGACCGGGGTAGACCAGTACTCCCTCCCACCGGGCGGGAGGCCATTTTTTTCCCCCGGGGATGCGGCGGGTCGACCAGATGTCCCGCTGGACTCTTTTTTTTTTTTTTTTTTTTTTTTAATGTATAATATATATTATATCTTCCTAGACCTACGGGTCGACCAGTTGTCTCTGTGCACTTCCTTTTTTTTGACGGACTGGAAGCGGGTCGACCAGTTGTCCGATTAAATATTTGGCCTTAAAATGCTAAGTACCGGGGTCGACCAGTTGGCCTTGTGAACTTGGGTCGACCAGATGTCTTTTTCCATGTCTTGATTGAATGATGTCATTCTTCAATGTGTTGGTGGTTAGTTTATCTCTTTTGTTCTCTATGCCAACATGCCCCACTCACCAAACACTTTTTTTTTTAATTTATTTATTTACTTATTTTTATTTTACTTTTTTATTATTTATTTATTTATTTATACATACATACATACATCCTGTCTATCTGTCCAGATGGGGCAGGGGTAGAAGGGGCTAGCTATGAGAGGAAGGTGCTCGGTGGGCATCCAGTTGTAAATAAGGCTGGGAATAAATAGCTGAATATTAATTCATTTGAGTAATATTAAAACTGTTCAAGTAGAAAACAATTGCTTTCTTTTTCTGTTTGCCCAGAGATCTGACTGACTGCAACTTGGAAAGAAGACGGCCCTGCTGGACAGAGACCTCCCTCCTGCTTTGGGTGGGTCGACCAGTTTACATGTTTATTTCCACGTTTTGTCTTTTATGGATTGAATGGATGTGTCTCTCTCTTTTTTTTTTTTTTTGGTTTTTCGAGACAGGGTTTCTCTGTGGCTTTGGAGCCTGTCCTGGAACTAGCACTGTAGACCAGGCTGGTCTCGAACTCACAGAGATCCGCCTACCTCTGCCTCCCGAGTACTGGGATTAAAGGCGTGCGCCACCATCGCCCGGCTCTCATTTTTTTTTTCACGATTGCTTGCTTGCTTGCTTGCTTACTTACTTACTTACTTACTATCTGTTCAGCCCATCTCATTTACTTACTTCTTTAAAAAAAATGACCCACCTAGTTATTTACTTACTTACTTACTTACTTACTTGTTCATTCATTCCTTCACTTCCTTATCTTCTTTCATATATCTGTTTATTTATCTGCTGATTTAGCGTGACTCATTTACTTATTGAATGTTTCAATTATTATTTAGTTTTATTCATTTATTCATTCTTTATGTCTATTTTTATGTATGTATTTACTTACTTTCTTAATTTTTTTTTTTACTTTTTAAAATTTACTTAATTTTTTTCTTTCTTTGGGAATGTAGATTCTTTCTTCCTTTCTTCCTTTCTTTCCTTCTTTCTGTCTCCTGACTGTCACTGGCTAAGAAAATGGTGGCCTCCATGTCACTGGTCAGCATAGCAGCTCCTAAAATGGAATTTGATGAAGGGATACATAGATAGATAGATAGATAGATAGATAGATAGATAGATAGATAGATAGATAGATAGATGGGATGCGCACACGCTCACACACACACACACACACACACACACACACACATATGCACGCACGTGCATGACATGTACAGATGGGGGGCGATTCCAATGTTTTCATAGGAAGGTGCTCGCTGGTAATAATAAATGTGCTGGTAAATAAGGCTGGAAATAGCTGAATATTAAATCATTAAAACTCTTCAAATAAATAAAAAGCAATTCCATTTCTCTCTCTCTCTCTTTCTCACCATATACCAGCACATCTGAACTGACTGCAACATACAAAAGAAGAAGAAACACGGAAAGAAGACATCCCTGCTGGACAGGATCTGAGATGAGAATAAATTCATCGAATGGCTGCCAACAGCATTTCATTGAGAAGAGATTCCACATTTTATGCTGTACAGTTACTTAGTTAGATAGATAGATAAAGAGAGGCCTGTGAACTGGGGTGGGCTGTGGCTTCTCAGGTCACCTCAGGTCAGGGAGGGGCTGAGGAGTGTCCCATTGGCCTTGACAATAGGCAGGAGTCAGAGGTTAATGTCAGGGCAGGGCCTGAGAGTTCCTCAAAGGGAATGAATGGAGACCCTTGCTTACCTAAGAAATACCTGACCTTGGAAAAGGACTTGTGGAAAGCGGGCCCTTGAAACTGTGGTTTCACGTCTTACTAGAAAGCTCCCTCTTGGAAGGGAAAGTCATCGTGATATCTTACTCTTTTCCCAAGGATACCCTACCTACCCTTCTGATCATTCTTACTGAATTAAGTCTTCCACTGCAAATAAATAAATAAATAAATAATAAATGAAGTGGGTGAGTGAGTGAGTGAGTGAGTAAGTAAGTAAGTAAGTAAGTAAACAAGCAAATACGTGGATGGACAAATAAATACAAAGTTTGCTGTTGTTGACTGACTTTTGATTTCATAATGAATCTCTCTCTCTCTCTCTCTCTCTCTCTCTCACACACACACACACACACACTAAATATACAATAAAAGGAAGCATAACACCTTTACTCAGGGGGCAGAGTGAACTCTGAAAGTTTTCCAGGCGGGGGGGGGGGGAGAGACAGAATATAAGAACAAAATGAGAAACAAGGAAAAATAGTGTTGGCTGGCTGGCCGGCTTTCAGTTCCCTGACAGAAATGAGCACATTGTGGAGGAAACACAAAGTTGTTACACTATGTGGGTGTGATAAGGAGAGATTGTGAGTGAGTGTCCTGTCAGAACAAAGTTAGTCCCATAGTTGATGAAATTCATTATCCCAAAACTTCAGCAGAATATATCCCAAGTTTGCAAATGTGTGATCAGCTTGTGACAGGTTGGGCTGGAGATGCTGAGAACTGGGGAGCCCTCAATGCAAGAGCAGACACTCATTCCCATGAAGAGGGAGAGAGGGAGGGAGGGAGGGAGGGAGGGATCATTCATTCCTATACTCAAGTTTAAAGAAAGATGAGTGGCTATCTATGGAGAGACCACTCACAGATATGAAAAATCATTTCCTAAAAATCAAATTTCTCAGTCAGTATGCAACTGCTATGGTGCTTCTCCTAGATAGAGCAAAACACACAAACAAACTGATTCCTTGATCTAGAGCCACAGTGCACATGCTGTGGAAAAGGGGACATGGCCAACTTGAATCACAATATTCATCAGAGCATGAAAAGAGCGTAAAAAGGACACAGAGGAGAGATAATTGTGGTCCTTCCTTCCTCCCTCCCTCCCTCCCTCCCTCCCTCCCTCCCTCCCTCCCTCCTTCCCTCAGGAAGTGACTGACAGATGAGACTTTGTCCAAGCAGGTTCTGTCTGAAATACCAGACTTGAGTTTCCCCCTCTGTGGGTATTAGCTAATCAGTCCTCCCTTCTTTCTGTAGGAAGGTGGTGCATGTCTCTCAGAACTTACCTGGTTTCCTCTGCACCAGGTGAACCAGGGAAAAGCTTTCTAAGCCTTATTCAGACCCATAGAGGCTGCGCTGTGTGTGACTTCAGAGACCTCAGGGAGTATAGGGGTGGGTGGGTGCTTGATGCTTCAGACTCATGTCATTGAAGGACATAACATAGTCTGGATTCACAGAGATTCACAACACAGAGCCATTGTCACTTACTAACAGCTCAGGACACCCAGAGCTAACAAGAAATTGCAGTCTCAGCCGGGCTTTAATCACAGCACACACACAGATCTCTGTGAATTCAAAGATGGCCTGATTTACAGAGTGAGTTTTAGGACAGCCCAAGATACAAAAAGAAACCCTTTCTTGAAAAACAAAGCAAAACAGCAAAAGAAAGAAAGACAAGGAAAAAGAAAAAAATGGCAGTCTCTTTCCACTCTCTCCTCCATTGGCTCTTAAAGAGCTCTCAAGCTGAACTGGAGACCATGGTGTCACTCAAAACTGGGAAGCCAGAAACCTTAGGGGGGTCACAGGAGTCGGACTGACTGCAGCACTTGATGCCTCAACCCTGCTAATGGCTGTGATATAAGGCATGGTAAAATACGGGCTTTGGCAGAGCACTACTCCCCTTTCTCTATTATTATTGCTACACAACGAAAAGGACCGGGGGGGGGGTGATGATGTGCAGTCAGTGCTGGTATTGAAATCTCACTGACTCCTTCCGCACTCCTTGTCAATTCCCGACTTTGTCAAATCAACTATCGTGAATCTTTGATGTGGGTTGGCCCTTTAGGAACTCAGAGAAACAAGACAGACAGACCTGTTTCATCCCAGAAACCTCCCAGTTCCTGAGCCCTAGCCCTGGAAGTCTCAAAGCCATCACATCCAGAAATCTCTCTAGTCCCTGCTAGTGGTGAACTCACTTCGTCTTCCCCAGGACCACTAATTATTTCTCCATGTTTTCCTGTGAGATCTGAGGCCAGCTTTCTTCTTCCTCCCTCTGGCCTCTCCACGAACGATCTCCATTCTCTAGACAACATGTCTAGAACCGAGTCTTATAGGCACCGAGAGAGTGTGTCTTGAGGGCAGTTGGCGTTTCTAGGACACGAGTGACATCACAAAATTCCGAGAGCTCTCTGGGATACCGTGGAATTTCCAGAGAAGGGACTGCTGATGTCATGAGGCACGGCCTTTACCTCCTTGCTGATATTTCTCCCCGAACTGACCGACCGACCGACCGACCGACCAACCGGAACCTGAGGTTTCCTTTCCAGGAGTCTCTCCTCCGACACAGAGGGAGCCATTCAGGATTTCCTCCTTCCAAAACCAGAAATTTCTCTCTGCTTCATTAATATCTTCTCACTACTTTCTGAACCCATGGGGAGTTAGTTAGTTGAACACTCACTTTTTTCATGAATGACCCTTCCTCCCTCTCCTGAACATCTCATATTACTGATTCATACTCAGTAAAACAGTAATATGAGAAATTAGGCCAGGAGGACATGGAAGATGAGGGTTGAGTCTTCTGAAGTGAACAAGCACTTAGGGAAGGCTAAACTTAAGGGAATTTGACTCTGAGTGGCAAGACATGAATAGCTGCTGCCAAGGCACAGATACAGGCACCAACTGGGCCCTCGGCATCCTCCTGCATCATCAGAGCTGTGTGGGAAACTCAGCCCAAAGGAGGGGCCGTGTTCAAAGGGAGAGGGCATTTTCGAGGACAGCACTGTTTTCTTTTTCTTCTTTCTTTCTTTCTTTCTTTCTTTCTTTCTTTCTTTTTTTTTTTTTCGAGACAGGGTTGTTCTGTAGTTTTTTTTTTTTTGGAGCCTGTCCTGGAACTAGCTCTTGTAGACCAGGCTGGTCTTGAACTCACATGCTTTCTTTTTTTTTTCTATTGGATATTTTTGACTTCTTTATCAAAGATCAGGTGTTCGAAGATGTGTGGATCGATATCCGGGTCTTCTATTGGGTTCCATTGGTCCTCCTGTCTGTTCTTATGCCAGGACCAGGCTGTTTTCAGAACTGTAGCTTACAGAGTGTTCTTGCAGGTGGGGCACAGAAGAGGTTAATTACGGTACCTTAGTTCTTCTGCTTTTCTAGCAGACCGGAGCCCAGCTGACAGGAATCCAGTAGAGATGGTGTCAAGGTTCACACTGACACTAACAGCTGTAACTTGAGCAGGATTTGTGATCCACATGAAATTTGCAATGAATTGCAGCAAATCTGTGACACTCTAACTTGCTCAGGCTCAGTATCTGAACATACAGATGTTTGCAATGATCACTGGCTTCAGGATTTTTTTTTTGTTGTTGTTGTTGTTGTTTTGTTTTTCCACGAGACAGGGTTTCCCTGTAGCTGAAGTTTAACGGCCTGGTGTTTTTGTGACTTACTGCTTCAAAGAACTTCTCCATTTCTTTATCCCTAAGGGAAAAGAAATATAATCACTAAATACATTTAAGTGTCTTTCAACCATTTTAGATCCCTCTGTTGAGAGTTCTCTGTTTAGGTCTGTACTCCATTTTTTAAAATTGGATTATTTGTTCTTTGGATGACCAATTTCTCGACTTCTTTGTGTATTTTGGAGATTAGTGAAGATCTTTTCCCATTCTGTAAGGCCGTCGTTTTGTCTTGTTGGCCATGTTCTTTGCTTTACAGAAGCTTTTCAGTTTCAGGAGGTCTCACTTATTAATTGTTTCTCTCAGTGTCTGTTTTTTTTCTTTTTTTTTCTTTTTTCTTTCTTTTTTTTTCTTTTTTTTCTTTTTTTCTTTTTTTCTTTTTTTTCTTCTTCTTCTTTTCTTTTTTTTTCTTTTTTTTCTCTCTTTAGTTTTTTTCTTTGTTCTTTTTTTTGTTTTGTTTTTCTTTTTTTTTTCTTTTTTCTTTTTTTTCTTTTTCTCTCAGTGTCTGTGCTACTGGGGTTCTATTTAGCAAGCGTTCTCCTGTGCCAATGTGTTCAAGTGCATTTGATATTTTTATTTTTATATTCTTTTATTGTGGATGAAGTCAATTATTTGAACTCTCAAATATTTTTATTGTTATTATCTCTCTATTTGTTTGCTTATTTGTGGTTGTTCACCAACTTGACTATCTAGAGGAAGTAAAAGTCGTAACAAGTTTTCCGTAGGTGAACCTGCGGAAGGATCATTAACGTGAGAGAGCAGCGGCGGCGGCTCTGCCCGCCCGCTTGCCTGCCTCGCCCGAGTTCTCGCCGGGAGGCGCGCTCCCCGGGTCGCACGTGTGTTGTGCGCACGGAAGTGTGCGTGCGCACGGGAGCGCGTGGCGGTCGTGAGAGAGAGGTCGAGAGAGGGGGAAGGGGGACGGGCGCCGGCTCGCCCGCCCTCCTCGCCCCGTCCGAGGACCCGTGTCTGGCTCTGCCGCTGGCGGCTCACGGCGGACGGCGGCTCTCTTCCCGCTCTCGCTCTCCTCCGTCCACTCCCGCTGCTTGCCTCACCGCACCGCAGCGGCCCGCGGGTGTGTCCCCTCTTTCCCGGGCGCGCGCCTTTCCCTCTCCATCCCTCTTCCCGGGGGAGGATGGGCGAAGGTCTGGCGGCGCCCCGGGCCCCCTCTCGCCGCCGACCTCCGCTCGCGCGCCATTGCGCCGCGGCGCGCCTGTCGGGGAGGCGGCGGAGATTGGGCGCACTTTTTTTCCCCCCTCTCCACCTCCTTCTCCAAAGGACCGGGGTAGACCAGTAGTCCCTCCCACCGGGCGGGAGGCCATTTTTTTCCCCCGGGGATGCGGCGGGTCGACCAGATGTCCCGCTGGACTCTTTTTTTTTTTTTTTTTTTAATGTATAATATATATTATATCTTCCTAGACCTGACGGGTCGACCAGTTGTCTCTGTGCACTTCCTTTTTTTTGACGGACTGGAAGCGGGTCGACCAGTTGTCCGATTAAATATTTGGCCTTAAAATGCTAAGTACCGGGGTCGACCAGTTGGCCTTGTGAACTTGGGTCGACCAGTTGTCTTTTTCCATGTCTTGATTGAATGATGTCATTCTTCAATGTGTTGGTGGTTAGTTTATCTCTTTTGTTCTCTATGCCAACACGCCCCACTCACCAAACACTTTTTTTTTAATTTATTTATTTACTTATTTTTATTTTACTTTTTTATTATTTATTTATTTATACATACATACATACATCCTGTCTATCTGTCCAGATGGGGCAGGGGTAGAAGGGGCTAGCTATGAGAGGAAGGTGCTCGGTGGGCATCCAGTTGTAAATAAGGCTGGGAATAAATAGCTGAATATTAATTCATTTGAGTAATATTAAAACTGTTCAAGTAGAAAACAATTGCTTTCTTTTTCTGTTTGCCCAGAGATCTGACTGACTGCAACTTGGAAAGAAGACGGCCCTGCTGGACAGAGACCTCCCTCCTGCTTTGGGTGGGTCGACCAGTTTACATGTTTATTTCCACGTTTTGTCTTTTATGGATTGAATGGATGTGTCTCTCTCTTTTTTTTTTTTTTTTTTGGTTTTTCGAGACAGGGTTTCTCTGTGGCTTTGGAGCCTGTCCTGGAACTAGCACTGTAGACCAGGCTGGTCTCGAACTCACAGAGATCCGCCTACCTCTGCCTCCCGAGTACTGGGATTAAAGGCGTGCGCCACCATCGCCCGGCTCTCATTTTTTTTTTCACGATTGCTTGCTTGCTTGCTTGCTTACTTACTTACTTACTTACTATCTGTTCATCCCATCTCATTTACTTACTTCTTTAAAAGAAATGACCCACCTAGTTATTTACTTACTTACTTACTTACTTACTTGTTCATTCATTCCTTCACTTCCTTATCTTCTTTCATATATCTGTTTATTGATCTGCTGATTTAGCGTGACTCATTTACTTATTGAATGTTTCAATTATTATTTAGTTTTATTCATTTATTCATTCTTTATGTCTATTTTTATGTATGTATTTACTTAGTTTCTTAATTTTTTTTTTACTTTTTAAAATTTACTTAATTTTTTTCTTTCTTTGGGAATGTAGATTCTTTCTTCCTTTCTTCCTTTCTTTCCTTCTTTCTGTCTCCTGACTGTCACTGGCTAAGAAAATGGTGGCCTCCATGTCACTGGTCAGCATAGCAGCTCCTAAAATGGAATTTGATGAAGGGATACATAGATAGATAGATAGATAGATAGATAGATAGATAGATAGATAGATAGATAGGATGCGCACACGCTCACACACACACACACACACACACACACATATGCACACACGTGCATGACATGTACAGATGGGGGGCGATTCCAATGTTTTCAGAGGAAGGTGCTCGCTGGTAATAATAAATGTGCTGGTAAATAAGGCTGGAAATAGCTGAATATTAAATCATTAAAACTCTTCAAATAAATAAAAAGCAATTCCATTTCTCTCTCTCTCTCTTTCTCACCATATACCAGCACATCTGAACTGACTGCAACATACAAAAGAAGAAGAAACACGGAAAGAAGACATCCCTGCTGGACAGGATCTGAGATGAGAATAAATTCATCGAATGGCTGCCAACAGCATTTCATTGAGAAGAGATTCCACATTTTATGCTGTACAGTTACTTAGTTAGATAGATAGATAAAGAGAGGCCTGTGAACTGGGGTGGGCTGTGGCTTCTCAGGTCACCTCAGGTCAGGGAGGGGCTGAGGAGTGTCCCATTGGCCTTGACAATAGGCAGGAGTCAGAGGTTAATGTCAGGGCAGGGCCTGAGAGTTCCTCAAAGGGAATGAATGGAGACCCTTGCTTACCTAAGAAATGCCTGACCTTGGAAAAGGACTTGTGGAAAGCGGGCCCTTGAAACTGTGGTTTCACGTCTTACTAGAAAGCTCCCTCTTGGAAGGGAAAGTCATCGTGATATCTTACTCTTTTCCCAAGGATACCCTACCTACCCTTCTGATCATTCTTACTGAATTAAGTCTTCCACTGCAAATAAATAAATAAATAAATAATAAATGAAGTGGGTGAGTGAGTGAGTGAGTGAGTAAGTAAGTAAGTAAGTAAGTAAACAAGCAAATACGTGGATGGACAAATAAATACAAAGTTTGCTGTTGTTGACTGACTTTTGATTTCATAATGAATCTCTCTCTCTCTCTCTCTCTCTCACACACACACACACACACACGCACACTAAATATACAATAAAAGGAAGCATAACACCTTTACTCAGGGGGCAGAGTGAACTCTGAAAGTTTTCCAGGCGGGGGGGGGGAGAGACAGAATATAAGAACAAAATGAGAAACAAGGAAAAATAGTGTTGGCTGGCTGGCCGGCTTTCAGTTCCCTGACAGAAATGAGCACATTGTGGAGGAAACACAAAGTTGTTACACTATGTGGGTGTGATGAGGAGAGATTGTGAGTGAGTGTCCTGTCAGAACAAAGTTAGTCCCATAGTTGATGAAATTCATTATCCCAAAACTTCAGCAGAATATATCCCAAGTTTGCAAATGTGTGATCAGCTTGTGACAGGTTGGGCTGGAGATGCTGAGAACTGGGGAGCCCTCAATGCAAGAGCAGACACTCATTCCCATGAAGAGGGAGAGAGGGAGGGAGGGAGGGAGGGAGGGATCATTCATTCCTATACTCAAGTTTAAAGAAAGATGAGTGGCTATCTATGGAGAGACCACTCACAGATATGAAAAATCATTTCCTAAAAATCAAATTTCTCAGTCAGTATGCAACTGCTATGGTGCTTCTCCTAGATAGAGCAAAACACACAAACAAACTGATTCCTTGATCTAGAGCCACAGTGCACATGCTGTGGAAAAGGGGACATGGCCAACTTGAATCACAATATTCATCAGAGCATGAAAAGAGCGTAAAAAGGACACAGAGGAGAGATAATTGTGGTCCTTCCTTCCTCCCTCCCTCCCTCCCTCCCTTCCTCCCTCCCTCCCTCCTTCCCTCAGGAAGTGACTGACAGATGAGACTTTGTCCAAGCAGGTTCTGTCTGAAATACCAGACTTGAGTTTCCCCCTCTGTGGGTATTAGCTAATCAGTCCTCCCTTCTTTCTGTAGGAAGGTGGTGCATGTCTCTCAGAACTTACCTGGTTTCCTCTGCACCAGGTGAACCAGGGAAAAGCTTTCTAAGCCTTTTTCAGACACATAGAGGCTGCGCTGTGTGTGACTTCAGAGACCTCAGGGAGTATAGGGGTGGGTGGGTGCTTGATGCTTCAGACTCATGTCATTGAAGGACATAACATAGTCTGGATTCACAGAGATTCACAACACAGAGCCATTGTCACTTACTAACAGCTCAGGACACCCAGAGCTAACAAGAAATTGCAGTCTCAGCCGGGCTTTAATCACAGCACACACACAGATCTCTGTGAATTCAAAGATGGCCTGATTTACAGAGTGAGTTTTAGGACAGCCCAAGATACACAAAGAAACCCTTTCTTGAAAAACAAAGCAAAACAGCAAAAGAAAGAAAGACAAGGAAAAAGAAAAAAATGGCAGTCTCTTTCCACTCTCTCCTCCATTGGCTCTTAAAGAGCTCTCAAGCTGAACTGGAGACCATGGTGTCACTCAAAACTGGGAAGCCAGAAACCTTAGGGGGGTCACAGGAGTCGGACTGACTGCAGCACTTGATGCCTCAACCCTGCTAATGGCTGTGATATAAGGCATGGTAAAATACGGGCTTTGGCAGAGCACTACTCCCCTTTCTCTATTATTATTGCTACACAACGAAAAGGACCGGGGGGGGGGGTGATGATGTGCAGTCAGTGCTGGTATTGAAATCTCACTGACTCCTTCCGCACTCCTTGTCAATTCCCGACTTTGTCAAATCAACTATCGTGAATCTTTGATGTGGGTTGGCCCTTTAGGAACTCAGAGAAACAAGACAGACAGACCTGTTTCATCCCAGAAACCTCCCAGTTCCTGAGCCCTAGCCCTGGAAGTCTCAAAGCCATCACATCCAGAAATCTCTCTAGTCCCTGCTAGTGGTGAACTCACTTCGTCTTCCCCAGGACCACTAATTATTTCTCCATGTTTTCCTGTGAGATCTGAGGCCAGCTTTCTTCTTCCTCCCTCTGGCCTCTCCACGAACGATCTCCATTCTCTAGACAATATGTCTAGAACCGAGTCTTATAGGCACCGAGAGAGTGTGTCTTGAGGGCAGTTGGCGTTTCTAGGACACGAGTGACATCACAAAATTCCGAGAGCTCTCTGGGATACCGTGGAATTTCCAGAGAAGGGACTGCTGATGTCGTGAGGCACGGCCTTTACCTCCTTGCTGATATTTCTCCCCGAACTGACCGACCGACCGACCGACCGACCAACCGGAACCTGAGGTTTCCTTTCCAGGAGTCTCTCCTCCGACACAGAGGGAGCCATTCAGGATTTCCTCCTTCCAAAACCAGAAATTTCTCTCTGCTTCATTAATATCTTCTCACTACTTCCTGAACCCATGGGGAGTTAGTTAGTTGAACACTCACTTTTTTCATGAATGACCCTTCCTCCCTCTCCTGAACATCTCATATTACTGATTCATACTCAGTAAAACAGTAATATGAGAAATTAGGCCAGGAGGACATGGAAGATGAGGGTTGAGTCTTCTGAAGTGAACAAGCACTTAGGGAAGGCTAAACTTAAGGGAATTTGACTCTGAGTGGCAAGACATGAATAGCTGCTGCCAAGGCACAGATACAGGCACCAACTGGGCCCTCGGCATCCTCCTGCATCATCAGAGCTGTGTGGGAAACTCAGCCCAAAGGAGGGGCCGTGTTCAAAGGGAGAGGGCATTTTCGAGGACAGCACTGTTTTCTTTTTCTTCTTTCTTTCTTTCTTTCTTTCTTTCTTTCTTTCTTTCTTTTTTTTTTTCGAGACAGGGTTGTTCTGTAGTTTTTTTTTTTTAGGAGCCTGTCCTGGAACTAGCTCTTGTAGACCAGGCTGGTCTTGAACTCACATGCTTTCTTTTTTTTTTTCTATTGGATATTTTTGACTTCTTTATCAAAGATCAGGTGTTCGAAGATGTGTGGATCGATATCCGGGTCTTCTATTCGGTTCCATTGGTCCTCCTGTCTGTTCTTATGCCAGGACCAGGCTGTTTTCAGAACTGTAGCTTACAGAGTGTTCTTGCAGGTGGGGCACAGAAGAGGTTAATTACGGTACCTTAGTTCTTCTGCTTTTCTAGCAGACCGGAGCCCAGCTGACAGGAATCCAGTAGAGATGGTGTCAAGGTTCACACTGACACTAACAGCTGTAACTTGAGCAGGATTTGTGATCCACATGAAATTTGCAATGAATTGCAGCAAATCTGTGACACTCTAACTTGCTCAGGCTCAGTATCTGAACATACAGATGTTTGCAATGATCACTGGCTTCAGGATTTTTTTTTTGTTGTTGTTGTTGTTGTTTTGTTTTTCCACGAGACAGGGTTTCCCTGTAGCTGAAGTTTAACGGCCTGGTGTTTTTGTGACTTACTGCTTCAAAGAACTTCGCCATTTCTTTATCCCTAAGGGAAAAGAAATATAATCACTAAATACATTTAAGTGTCTTTCAACCATTTTAGATCCCTCTGTTGAGAGTTCTCTGTTTAGGTCTGTACTCCATTTTTTAAAATTGGATTATTTGTTCTTTGGATGACCAATTTCTCGACTTCTTTGTGTATTTTGGAGATTAGTGAAGATCTTTTCCCATTCTGTAAGGCCGTCGTTTTGTCTTGTTGGCCATGTTCTTTGCTTTACAGAAGCTTTTCAGTTTCAGGAGGTCTCAC